>NW_027278623.1:0-156975 GCF_030028105.1 Mobula birostris
CGTGAAAACAGCACTATAGTGGAATAAATGAGATGTGCGCGAAAACACGGCGATATAGAGGAAGCCGTGGGAGGTGCGTGAAAGCTGAGCAATATATGGGAAGTTATGGGACATGCGCGAAAACACAACGATATAGTGGAAAGTATGAGAGGTGCACGAAAACACAGCGATAAGGGGAATGTATGGGAGGTGCGCGAAAACACAACACTATAGTGGAATAAATGAGATGTGCGCGAAAACATGGCGATATAGAGGAAGCTATGGGAGGTACGTGAAAGCTGAGCAATATATGGGAAGGTATGGGACATGCGCGAAAACACAGCATAACTAGTGGAAAGTATGAGAGGTGCGCAAAAACACAGCCATATTGGGGAAGGTATGGGAGGTGTGCGAAAATACAGCGATAAGGGGAAGCTATGGGAGTAGCACGAAAAAACAGCGATATAGGAGAAGGTATGGGAGGTGCGCGAGAACACAATGATATAGGGGATGCTATGCGAGGTGCACGAAAGCAGAGCGATATAGGGGAAGTGACTAGAGGTGTACGAGAGCACAGCGACATAGGGGAATCTATGGGAGGTTTATGAAAACACAGCCATATTTGGAAGGCATGAGAGGTGCGCTAAAACACAGCAATATAAGGAAGGTATGAGAGGTCTGCGAAAACACGGCGATATAGGGGCAGGTATGAGTGGTGCGCGAAAAGACAGTGATTTGCAGGAGCTATGAGAGGTGCGCGAAAACACAGTGATATAGGGGAAGGTATGAGAGGTCTGCGAAAACACGGCGATATACAGGAAAGTATGGGAAGTGCGCGAAAACACAGCGATAAGGGAAATGTATGGGAGGTGCGTGAAAACAGCACTATAGTGGAATAAATGAGATGTGCGCGAAAACACGGCGATATAGAGGAAGCCGTGGGAGGTGCGTGAAAGCTGAGCAATATATGGGAAGTTATGGGACATGCGCGAAAACACAACGATATAGTGGAAAGTATGAGAGGTGCACGAAAACACAGCGATAAGGGGAATGTATGGGAGGTGCGCGAAAACACAGCACTATAGTGGAATAAATGAGATGTGCGCGAAAACATGGCGATATAGAGGAAGCTATGGGAGGTACGTGAAAGCTGAGCAATATATGGAAGGTATGGGACATGCGCGAAAACACAGCATAACTAGTGGAAAGTATGAGAGGTGCGCAAAAACACAGCCATATTGGGGAAGGTATGGGAGGTGTGCGAAAACACAGCGATAAGGGGAAGCTATGGGAGTAGCACGAAAAAACAGCGATATAGGAGAAGGTATGGGAGGTGCGCGAGAACACAATGATATAGGGGATGCTATGCGAGGTGCACGAAAGCAGAGCGATATAGGGGAAGTGACTAGAGGTGTACGAGAACACAGCGACATAGGGGAATCTATGGGAGGTTTATGAAAACACAGCCATATTTGGAAGGCATGAGAGGTGCGCTAAAACACAGCAATATAGGGAAGGTATGAGAGGTCTGCGAAAACACGGCGATATAGGGGCAGGTATGAGTGGTGCGCGAAAAGACAGTGATTTGCGGGAGCTATGAGAGGTGCGCGAAAACACAGTGATATAGGGGAAGGTATGAGAGGTGCGCAAAAACACATCGATATAGGGGAAGCTATGAGAGGTGCGTGAAAACATGGTTATATAGGGGTAGGTATGCTAGGTGCGTGTAAACACAGTGATATAGGGGAAGGTATGAGAGGTGAGCGAAAACACAGCAATACAGGGGAAGCTGTGGAGGTGAAAGAAAACAGCAAATAATAGGAAGGTATGGGACGTGCGTGAAAACACAGTGATATAGGGGAAGGTATGAGAGGTGTGCGAAAACACAACAATATAAGGGAAGGTATGCGAGGTGCGCAAAAACACAGCAATATAGGGGAAGCTATGAGAGGTGCGCCAAAACACGGTGATATAGGGGAAGCTATGGGAGGTGTGC
The DNA here is from genome assembly GCF_030028105.1 of Mobula birostris. Lineage (NCBI taxonomy): Eukaryota > Metazoa > Chordata > Chondrichthyes > Myliobatiformes > Myliobatidae > Mobula > Mobula birostris. The sequence continues at coordinate 1,976 of NW_027278623.1, forward strand.
GAAAACACAGCGATAAAGGAGAAGGTATAAGTGGTGTGCGAAAACACAGCCATATTGGGGAAGGTATGGGAGATGTTTGAAAACACAGCAATACAGGGGAAGCTGCGGAAGGTGGAAGAAAACTCAGCAATATATGGGAAGGTATGGGACGCCCATGAAAACGCAGTGATATAGGGTAGGTATGCGAGGAGCGTGAAAACACAGCGATATAGTGGAAGCTATGGGAGGCGTGCGAAAAAACAGCGATGAAGGGGAAGGTATAAGAGGTGTGCAAAAACACAGCCATATTGGGGAAGCTATGGGAGGTGCGCGAAAACACAGCGATAATGGGAAGGTATGGGAGGTGCGCGAAAACACAGCGATAATGGGAAGGTATGGGAGGTGCGCGAAAACATGGCAATATAGGGGAAACTCTGAGACTTGCGCGAAAACACAGTGATATAGGGGAAGCTATGGGAGGTGTGCGAAACCACAGCAATACAGGGGAAGCTGTGGGAGGTGCAAGAAAACTCAGCAATATATGGGAATGTATGGGATGTGCATGAAAACACAGTGATATAGGGGTCGGTGTGCGAGGAGCATGAAAACACAGTGATATATGGGGAGCTATGGGAGGTGCGCTAAAACAGAGCGATTTTGGGGAAGGTATGAGAGGTGCGAGAAAACACAGCGATATAGGTGAAGCTATGAAAGGTGTGCAAAAACACAACGATATAGGGGAAGGTATGCGAGTTGTTCAAAATCACAGCAATATAGAGGAAGCTATGGGACGTGCAAGATAACACAGCCATATAGGGGAAGGTATGATAGGCATGCGAAAACACAGCGATATTTAGGAAGCTATGGGTGGTTCGTGAAAACATGGTGAAATAGGGGAACGTATGAGAGGTGCGTGAAAACACAGCAATATATGGGAAGGTTTCAGAGGTGAGCGAAAACACATTGATACAGTGGTAGGTATCAGAGGTGCGTGAAAACACGATGGTATAGGGGAAGGTATGCGAGGTAAGCGAAAACACAGTGATATAGAGGAAACTATGAGAAGTCTGTGAAAACACACGATATAGGGGCAGGTATGAGAGGTGCGTGAAAATACAGCGATGTAGGGGAAGGTATGAATGGAGTGCGATAAGACAGCGATATATAGGAAGCAATGGGAGGTGCACGACAACAGAGCGATATAGGGGAAGATATCAGAGGTGAGAGAAAACAGCAATATAGGGGAAGCTATGGGAGGTGTGCGAAATCATGGCGCTATAAAGGACGCTATGTGAGGTGCGTGAAAACACAGCGATCTAGTGGAAGCCATAAGAGGTGTGTGAAAACATCACCATATATGGCAAGCTATGAGAGGTGTGTAAAAACAGCGATATAGCGGAAGCTATGGGAGGTATGCGAAAACACAGCAATATAGGGGAAGCTATGAAAGCTGCTTGATAACACAGCGATATAGGGGAAGCTATGAGAGGTGCGCAAAAACACGGTGAAATAGGGGAAGCTATGAGAGGGGAGTGTTAACTCAGCGATATATGGGCAAATATGAGAGGTGTGCGAAAACACAGCAATATAGTGGAAGTTATGAGAGGTGCGCGAAAACACAACAATATAGGGGGAGGTATGCGAGGTGCGTGAAAACACATCGATATAGGGGAATCTATGGGAGGTGTGCGAAAACACAGCAATATAGTGGAAGTTATGAGAGGTCAGAAAAACACAGCGATATAGGAGAAGGTATGAGAGGTGCGCCAAAGCACAGTGATATAGGGGAATCTATGGGAGCTGTGCGAAAACACAGCGATATACGTGAAGCTATGAAAGGTGCGTGAAAACACGTCGATATAGGGGAAGGTATGAGAGATGCGCAAGAACACGGCGATATAGGCAAAGCTATCAGGGGTGAGCAAAAACACAGCGTTATAGGGGAAGATATGAGAAGTGCGCGAAAACACAACAATATAGGAAAGCCATGTATGTGCGCGAAAATACAGCGATATAGTGGAAGTTATGAGAGGTGAGCGAAAAACAGCGATATAGGGGAAGCTATGGGAGGTGCATGAAACAACGGCGATAGACGGGATGGTATGAGAGGTGCACGAAAACACGGCGACATAGGGGAAGCTATGAGAGGTGCGCGAATACACAGCGATATAGGTGAAGATACGAGAGGTGCGTGAAAACATCGATATAGTGGAAGGAATGAGAGGTGTGCGAAAACACAACGATATAGGGCAAGGTATGCGAGGTGCATGAAAACACAGCCATATAGGGGAAGCTCTGAGAGGTGCGCGAAAACACGGCAATATAGGGGATGGTATGAGAGGTGCGCAAAAATACAGTGATATAGGGGAATCTATGGGAGGTGCGCTAAAACACAGCGATATAGGGGAAGGTATGATAGGCACGTGAAAACACAGCGACATATGGGAAGCTATGGGAGGTGCGTGAAAAGATGGCAAAATAGGGGAAGCTATGAGAGGTGCGCAAAAACACGGCAAAAAATGGGAAGCTATGGGAGGTTCGTGAAAACAAAGCAATATAGGGGAAGTGAGGAGAAGTGCAGGAGAGCACAGCGACATAGGGGAAGCTATGGGATGTGCGAGGAAACAGAGCAATATGGGGGAAGCTATGAGAGCTGCTTGATAACACAGCGATATAGCGGAAGATATGAGCGGTGTGCGAAAATGCGGTAATATAGGGGAAACTATGAGAGGTGACCGAAAACACAGCGATATAGGGGAAGCCGTGGGAGGAGCGCGAAATCACAGTGATATAGGGGAATGTATGGGAAGTGAGTGAAAACACAGCGATATATGGGAATGTATGGGAAGTGAGTGAAAACACAGTGATATAGGGGAATCTATGGGAAGTGCGCGAAAACACGGCAATATACGTGATGGTATGAAAGGTGCATGAAAACACATTGATACAGAGGAAGGTATGAGAGGTGCGCAAAAACACAACGTTTTGGGGTTAGCTATAAGAGATGCGCGAAATCATTGCAATCTACGGGAAGCTATGAGAGGTGCGCGAAAACATGGCGAAAAATAGGAAGCTGTGGGAGGTGTGTGAAAACACAGCGATATTGGGGAAGGTATGAGTAGGGCGCGAAAATACAGTGATATAAGGGAAGGTATGAGAGGTGCGCTAAAACAGCAATATAGGGGAATGTATGAGAGGTCTGCAAAAGCATGGCGATATAGGGGAAGGTATGAGAGGTGCGCGAAAACACTGTGATTTAGGGAAAGCTTTGGGAGGTGCATGAAAACACGGCGATATAGGTGCAGCTATGAGAGGTGCAAGAAAACACAGCGAAATAGTGGAAGGTGTGAGAGGTGCGCGAAAACATGGCAATATAGGGGAAGCTCTGAGACGTGCTCAAAACACAACGATATAGGGGAAGCTATGGGAGGTGTGCGAAAACACAGTGATTTGGGGGAAGCTATGAGAGGTGAGCGAAAACATCGCAATATATGGGAAGCTATGGGAGGTGCATGAAAACGCAGCGATATTGGGGAAGGTGTGAGATGTGCGTGAAAACACAACGATATAAGGTAACGTATCAGAGGTGCACAAAAACACAGCGATGTAGGGGAAGGTACAAGTGGTGAATGAAAACACAGCGATATATGGGAAGCCATGGGAGGTGCACGACAACAGAGTGATATAGGGGACGCCATGTGAGGTGCGTGAAAACACACCGATCTAGGGGAAACCATGAGCGGTGTGTGAAAACATCGCCATATATGGCCAGCTATGAGAGGTGTGCGAAAACAGCGATATAGCGGAAGCTATGGGAGGTATGCGAAAACACAGCAATATAGGGGAAGCTATGAAAGCTGCTTGATAACACAGCGATATAGGGGAAGGCATGAGAAATGCACGAAAACACATCGATACAGTGGTAGGTATGAGAGGTGCGCGAAAACACAATGATATGGGGAAGGTATGCGAGGTGTGCGAAAACACAGCGATATAGGGGAAGCAAAGAGAGGTGCACGAACACAAGGCGATATACGTGAAGGTATGAGAGGTGCTTGAAAACACGTTGATATAGGTGAAGTGATGATACGTGCGCGAAAATGCAGTGATACAGGGGACGGTATGAGAGATGCGTGAAAACACAGTGATATAGGGGTAGGTATGCTAGGTGCGTGTAAACACAGTGATATAGGGGTAGGTATGAGAGGTGCGCGAAAACACAGCAATACAGGGGAAGCTGTGGGAGGTGCAAGAAAACAGAGCAATATATAGGAAGATATGGGACGTGCGCGAAAACACAGCGATATATGGGAAGGCATGAGAGGTGCACGACAACAGAGCGATATGGGGGAAGTTATCAGTGGTGCGAGAAAACACAGCGATATAGGGGAAGCTATGAGAGGTGCGCGAAAACACAGTGATATAGGGGAAGCTATGAGAGGGGAACGTTAACAGCAATATATGGGAAAGTATGAGAGGTGCATGAAAACACAGCGATATAGGGGAAGCTATGGGAGGTGTGCAAAAACACAGCGATAAAGAGGAAGGTATAAGAGGTGTGCGAAAACACAGCCATATTGGGGAAGCTATGGGAGGTGCGGGAAAACACAGCGAAAATGGGAAGGTATGGGAGGTGCGCGAAAACATGACAATATAGGGGAAGCTCTGAGACATGTGCGAAAACATAGCCATATAGTGGAAGGTATGATAGGCATGCGAAAACACAGCGATATTTAGGAAGCTGTGGGAGCTGCGTGAATACATGGTGAAATAGGGGAAGGTATTAGAGCTGCGCAAAAACGCAGCGATGTAGGGGAAGATACGAGAGGTGCGCGAAAACACAGGATATAGCGGAAAATATGAGAGGTGCGTGAAAACACAACGATATATGGGAAGCTATGGGAGGTATGCGAAAACACAGCAATATAGGGGAAGCTATGAAAGCTGCTTGATAACACAGCGATATAGGGGAAGGTTTCAGAGGTGAGCGAAAACACATCGATACAGTGGTAGGTATCAGAGGTGCGCGAAAACACAATGATATAGGGGAAGGTACGTGAGGTAAGCGAAAACACAGTGATATAGGGGAAGCTATGACAGGCCTGCGAAAACACGGCGATATAGGGGCAGGTATGAGAGGTGCGCGAAAATACAGCGATATAGGGGAAGGTATGAATGGAGCACGATAACACAGCGATATATGGGAAGCAATGGGAGGTGCACGACAACAGAGCGATATAGGGGAACGTATCAGAGGTGCGAGAAAACAGCAATATAGGGGAAGCTATGGGAGATGTGCGAAATCATGGTGCTATAGGGGACGCTATGTGAGGTGCGTGAAAACACAGCGATCGAGTGGAAGCCATGAGAGGTGTGTAAAAACATCGCCATATATGGCAAGCTATGAGAGGTGTGCAAAAACAACGATATAGCGGAAGCTATGGGAGGAATGCGAAAACACAGCAATATAGGGGAAGCTATGAAAGCTGCTTGATAACACAGCGATATAGGGGAAGGTATGAGAGATGCGCAAAAACACATCGATACAGTGTTAGGTATGAGAGGTGCGCGAAGACACAATGATATAGGGGAAGGCATGCGAGGCAAGCGAAAGCACAGCGATATAGGGGAAGCTATGAGAGGTCTGCAAAAACACAACGATATAGGGGAAGATATGTGAAGTGCGTGAAAACACAGCGATATAGGGGAAGCTATGGGAGGTGCGCGAAAACATTGCGATATAGGGGACGCTATGTGAGGTGCGTGAAAACACAGCGATGCAGGGGAAGGTATGGGTGGTGCGCGAAAACACAGCGATATATGGGAAGCCATGGGAGGTGCACGACAACAGAGTGATATGGAGGAAGTTATCAGTGGTGTGAGAAAACACAGCGATATAGGGGAAAGCTATGAGAGGTGCGCGAAAGCACGGCAAAAAAGGGAAAGCTATGTGAGGTGCGTGAAAACACAGCGATGCAGGGGAAGGTATGAGTGGTGCGCGAAAACACAGCGATATATGGGAAGCCATGGGAGGTGCACGACAACAGAGTGATATGGAGGAAGTTATCAGTGGTGTGAGAAAACACAGCGATATAGGGGAAAGCTACGAGAGGTGCGCGAAAGCACGGCAAAAAAGGGAAAGCTATGGGAGGTGCATAAAAACAGAGCGATATAGGGGAAGGTATGAGAGGTGCGCGAAAACACATCGATATAGTGGAAGGTATGTGAGGTACGCAAAAACACAGAGATATAGGGGAAGGTATGAGAGGTGCACGAAAATACAACGACATAAGGGAAGGTATGCGAGGTGCACGAAAACACAGCGATATTTAGGAAGCTGTGGGAGCTGCGTGAATACATGGTGAAATAGGGGAAGGTATGAGAGCTGCGCAAAAACTCAGCAATGTAGGGGAAGATACGAGAGGAGCGCGAAAACACAGGATATAGCGGAAGGTATGCGAGTTGTTCGAAAACACAGCGATATAGAGGAAGCTATGGGACATGCAGGAAAACACAGCCATACAGGAGAATGTATGATAGGCATGCGAAAACACAGCGATATTTAGGAAGCTATGGGAGGTGCGTGAAAACATGGTGAAATAGGGGAACGTATGAGAGCTGCGCAAAAACGTAGTGATGTAGGGGAAGATACGAGAGGTGCGCGAAAACACAGCGATATAGCGGAAAATATGAGAGGTGCGTGAAAACACAGCGATATATGGGAAGCTATGGGAGGTATGCGAAAACACAGCAATATAGGGGAAGCTATGAAAGCTGCTTGATAACACAACGATATAGGGGAAGGTTTCAGAGGTGAGCGAAAACACACCTATACAGTGGTAGGTATCAGAGGTGCGCGAAAACACAATGATATAGGGGAAGGTACGTGAGGTAAGCAAAAACATAGTGATATAGGGGAAGCTATGACAGGCCTGCGAAAACACGGCGATATAGGGGCAGGTATGAGAGGTGCGCGAAAATACAGCGATATAGGGGAAGGTATGAATGGAGCGCGATAACACAGCGATATATGGGAAGCAATGGGAGGTACACGACAACAGAGCGATATAGGGGAACGTATCAGAGGTGCGAGAAAACACAACGATATAGGGGAAGCTATGGGAGATGTGCGAAATCATGGCGCTATAGGGGACGCTATGTGAGGTGCGTGAAAACACAGCGATCGAGTGGAAGCCATGAGAGGTGTGTAAAAACATCGCCATATATGGCAAGCTATGAGAGGTGTGCAAAAACAGCGATATAGCGGAAGCTATGGGAGGTATGCGAAAACACAGCAATATAGGGGAAGCTATGAAAGCTGCTTGATAACACAGCGATATAGGGGAAGCTATGAGAGGTGCGCAAAAACACGGTGAAATAGGGGAAGCTATGAGAGGTGCGCGAAAACAGTGATATAGCGGAAGCTATGGGAGGTATGTGAAAACACAGCAATACAGGGGAAGGTAGGGGAAGGTATGAGAGGTGCGCGAAGACACAGCCATATTGGGGAAGCTATGATAGGTGCGCGAGAACACAGCGATATAAGGGAAGCTATGGGAGGTGTGCGAAAACACAGCGATACAGGGGAAGGTATGAGAAGTGCGTGAAAACAGCGATATATCGGAAGTTATAAGAAGTGCGCAAAAACACATCGATATAGTGGAAGGTATGAGAGGTGCGCGAAAACACAGCGATGTAGGGGAAGCTATGCGAGGTGCACCAGAACACGGATATATGGGGGAAGATATGAGAGGTGCGCAAAAACACAGCGATTTGGTGAAAGCTATGAGAGGTGCGTGAAAGCACGGCGAAAAAGGGAAAGCTATGGGAGGTGCATAAAAACAGAGCGATATAGGGGAAGGTATGAGAGGTGCGCGAAAACACATCGATATAGTGGAAGGTATGTGAGGTGCGCAAAAACAAAGAGATATAGGGGAAGGTATGAGAGGTGTGCGAAAACACGGTGATATAGGGGATGGTATGTGAGGTGCTCAAAAACACGGCAAAAAATGGGAAGCTATGGGAGGTTTGTGAAAACAAGGCAATACAGGGGAAGTGATGAGAGGTGCAGGATAGCACAGCGACATAGGGGAAGTTATGGGATGTGCGAGAAAACAGTGCAATATGGGGGAAGCTATGAGAACTGCTTGATAACACAGCGATATAGCGGAAGATATGAGCGGTGCGCGAAAACGCGGTAATATAGGGGAAACTATGAGAGGTGACCGAAAACACAGTGAAAAAAGGGGAAGCTATGGGAGGTGCGTGAAAACACATCGATATAGTGGAAGGTATGAGAGGTGCACGAAAATACAACGACATGGGGAAGGTATGCGAGGTGCACGAAAACACAGCGATATAGGGGAAGCTATGAGAGGCGTGCAAAAACACGGCGACATAGGGGAAGGTATGACATGTGCAGGAAAACAAAGCAATATAGGGGAAACTACGGGAGGTGCGTGAAAAGACCGCAGTATAGGAGAAGGTATGAGAGGTGCGCGAAAACACAGCGATGTAGGGGAAGCTATGCGAGGTGCACCAGGACACGGATATAAGGGGGAAGATATGAGAGGTGCGCAAAAACACAGCGATTTGGGGAAAGTGATGAGAGGTTTGCGAAAACATTGCAATATATGGGGCAGGTATGAGAGGTGCGCAAAAACACATCGATACAGGGGAAGCTACGAGAGGTGCGCAAAAACACATCGATATAGTGGAATGTATGAGAGGTGTGCGAAAACACATCAACATAGGGGAAGGTATGCGAGGTGCGCAAAAACACAGCAATATAGGGGAAGCTATGAGAGGTCTGCGAAAACACGGTGATATAGGGGAAGGTATGAGAGGTGCGCAAAAACACGGCAAAAAATGGGAAGCTATGGGAGTTTTGTGAAAACGGAAATACAGGGGAAGTGATGAGAGGTGCCGGAGAGCACAGCGACATGGGGGAAGCTATGGGAAGTGCGAGAAAACAGAGCAATATGGGGGAAGCTATGAGAACTGCTTGATAACACAGCGATATAGCGGAAGATATGAGCGGAGTGCGAAAACGCGGTAATATAGGAGAAAATATGAGAGGTGACCAAAAACACAGTGATATAGGGGAAGCCTTGGGAGGAGCGCGAAATCACAGTGATATCGGGGAAGGGATGAGAGGTGCGTGAAAACACAGCGATATAGTGGAAGGTATGAGAGGTGCCCGAAAATACAGCGACATATGGGAAACTATGGGAGGTACACGAAAACAGAGCGAGAAAGGAGAAGGTATGAGAGATGTGAGAAAACACGGCGATATAGGGGAAGCTATGTGAGGTGCATGAAAACACGTCAATATAGGGGAAGGTATGAGAGGTGCACAAAAACACGGCAAAAAATGGGAAGCTATGGGAGGTTTGTGAAAACAGGGCAATACAGGGGAAGTGAGGAGAGGTGCAGGAGAGCACAGCGACATAAGGGAAGCTATGGGATGTGCGAGAAAACAAAGCAATATGGAGGAATCTATGAGAGCTGATTGATAACACAGCGATATAGCGGAAGACATGAGCGGTGCGTGAAAATGCGGTAATATAGGGGAAACTATGAGAGGTGACCGAAAACACAGCGATATAGGGGAAGCCTCAGGAGGAGCACGAAATCACAGTGATATCGGGGAAGGGATGAGAGGTGTGTGAAAACACAGCGATATAGGGGAAGCTATGGTAGGTGCATGAAAACACAGCGATATAGGGGAAACTCTGAGAGGTGCGTGAAAACACATCGATATAGGGGAAGCTACGAGAGGTGTGTGAAAACACAGCGATATAGTGGAAGGTATGAGAGGTGCCCGAAAACACAGCGACATATCGGAAGCTATCGGAGGTGCAGGAAAACAGAGCGAGAAAGGAGAAGGTATGAGAGGTGTGAGAAAACACGGCGATATAGGGGAAGCTATGGGAGGTGCGTGAAAACACGTCGATATAGTGGAAGGTATGAGAGGTGCCAGAAAACACAGCGATGTAGGGGAAGCTGTGGGAGGTGTGTGAAAGCAGAGCGATATAGGGGAAGTGATTGGAGGTTCACGAGAGCACAGCGACATACGAGAAGTTATCGGAGGTGCAGGAAAACAGAGCGAGAAAGGAGAAGGTATGAGAGGTGTGAGAAAACACGGCGATATAGGCAAAGCTATGAGAGGTGCGAGAAAACACAGCGATATAGTGGAAGGTGTTAGAGGTGCGCAAAAAGACAGCGACATATCGGAAGCTATCGGAGGTGCAGGAAAACAGAGCGAGAAAGGAGAAGGTATGAGAGGTGTGAGAAAACACGGCGATATAGGCAAAGCTATGAGAGGTGTGAGAAAACACAGCGATATAGTGGAAGGTGTTAGAGGTGCGCAAAAAGACAGCGATATATGGGAAGCTATAGGAGGTGCACGAAAACAGACCGACATAGGGGAAGGCATGAGATGTGCGCGAAAACACAGCGATTTGGGGGAAGCTATGAGAGGTGAACGAAAACATCGCAATATATGGGAAGCTATGAGAGGTGCACGAACGCAGGGCGAAAAATGGGAAGCTATGGGAAGTGCATGAAAATGCAGCGATATTGGGGAAGGTGTGAGATGTGCGTGAAAACACAATGATATAGGGTAACGTATCAGAGGTGCACAAAAACACAGCGATATAGTGGAAGGTATGAGAGGTGCCCGAAAACACAGCGACATATGGGAAGCTATGAGAGGTGCACGAAAACAGAGCGAGAAAGGAGAAGGTATGAGAGGTGTGAGAAAACATGGTGATATAGGGGAAGCTATGGGAGGTGCGTGAAAAAACGTCGATATAGGCGAAGGTATGAGAGATGCGCAAAAACACATCGATATAGGGGAATCTGCGAGAGGTGTGCGAAAACACAGCGATATAGTGGAAGGTATGAGAGGTGCCCGAAAACACAGCGACATATGGGAAGCTATGGGAGGTGCACGAATACAGAGCGAGAAAGGAGAAGGTATGAGAGGTGTGAAAAAATACAGCGATATTGGGGAAGCTATGAGAGGTGCGTGAAAACACGGCGATATAGAGGACGGTATGAGAGGTGCGTGAAAAAACAGTGATATGGGGAAGCTACGGAAGGTGCGTAAAAAGACGGCGATATAGGAGGAGGTATGAGAGGTGCGCGAAAACACAGCAATATAGGGGAATCTACGAGAGGTGCGCGAAAACACATCGATATAGTGGAAGGTATGAGAGGTGCACGAAAAAACGACGACATAGGGGAAGGTACGCGAGGTGCGCAAAAACACAGTGATGTAGGGGAAGCTATGAGAGGTACGCGAAAACATGGCGATATAGTGGAAGGTATGACAGGTGCAAGAAAACACAGCAATATAGGGGAAGCTACGGAAAGTGCGTAAAAAGACGACGATATAGGGGAAGCTATGAGAGGTGGGCGAAAACATGGTGATATAGGGGAAGCCATGAGAGGGGAGCATTAACAGCGATATATGGGAAAGTATGAGAGGTGCACGAAAACACAGCGATATAGGGGAAGCTATGGCAGGTGTGCGAAATCACAGCGATAAAGAGGAAGGTATAAGAGGTGTGTGAAAACACAGCCATATTGGGGAAGCTATAGGAGATGACAGAGGGGAAGGTATGCGAGGTGAGCGAAAACACAGCGATGTAGGGGAAGCTATGAGAGGTGCGCGAAAACACGGCGATATAGTGGAAGGTATGACAGGTGCAAGAAAACACAGCAATATAGGGGAAACTACGGAAGGTGCATAAAAAGACGACGATGTAGGAGAAGGTATGAGAGGTGCACGAAAACACAGCGATGTAGTGGAAGGTATGAGTGGTGCGCGAAAACACAGCGATATATGGAAAGCTATGGGAGGTGCAAGGAAACACAGCCATATAGGGGTAGGAATGATAGGCATACGAAAACGCAGCGATAATTAGGAAGCTATGGGAGGTGTGTGAAAACACGGTGAAATAGGGGAAGGTATGAGAGCTGCGCAAAAACGCAGCGATGTAGGGGAAGATACGTGAGGTGCGCGAACACACAGCGATATAGCGGAAGGTATGAGCGGTGCACGAAAACACAGCGATATAGGGGAAGCTATGAGAGATGTGCAAAAAAAAAGTGATATAGGAGAAGGTATGAGAGGTGCACGAAAACAGATTGATATAGGGGAAGCAATGGAAGGTGCGCGAACACAAGGCGATATACGTGAAGGTATGAGAGGTGCTTGAAAGCACAGTGATATAGGTGTAGGTACGCGAGATGCGCGTAAACACTGATATAGGGGAAGGTATGAGAAGTGCGCGAAAACACAACAACATAGGGGAAGGTACGCGAGGTGCGCAAAAACGCAGCGATTTGGGGGAAGTTATGAGAGGTGCGGGAAAACATCGCAATATATGGGAAGCTATGAGAAGTGCGCGATAACACTGTGAAAAATGGGAAGCTATGGGATGTGCGGGAAAAACAGCGATATAGGGGAAGGTATGAGAGGTGTGCGAAAACACATCAATATAGTGCAAGGTATGAGAGGTGCGCGAAAACACAACGATATAGCGGAAGGTATGCGAGCTGTGCGAAAACACCGCAACACAGGGGAAACTATGAGTGGTGTGCAAAACACATTGATATAGTGGAAGGTATGAGAGTTGCGCAAAATACACAACAACATAGGGGAAGCTATGGGAGGTGCGCGAAAACACGGCGATATAGGGGAAGGTATGACAGGTGCAAGAAAACAGAGCAATATAGGGGAAGCTATGAGAGGGGAGCACTTACTCAGCTAAATATGGGAAAGTATGAGAGGTGCACGAAAACACAGTGATATAGGGGAAGCTATGGGATGTGTGTGAAAACACAGCGATACAGGGGAAGGTATAAGAGGCGTGCGAAAACAGAGCGATATTGGGGACGTTATGGGAGGGGCGCGAAAACACAGCAATAATGGGAAGGTATGGGACGTTCGTGAAAACACAGCGATATAGGGATAGGTATGTGAGGAGCGTGAAAACACAGTGATATATGGGGAGCTATGGGAGGTGCGCGAAAACACGACGATATAGTAGAAGGTATGACAGGTGCGCGAAAACACAGCGATATACCTGAAGGTATGAGAGGAGCTTGAAAAGACATCGATATAGGGGAAGCGCTGAGAGGTGCATGAAAATGCAGCGATATTGAGGACGGTATGAGAGGTGCATGAAAACACAGTGATATAAGGGAAGCTACGGAAGGTGCGTAGAAAGACGGCGATATAGGAGAAGGTATTAGAGGTGCGCAAAAACATAGCGATGTAGGGGAAGCTATGAGAGGTGCGCGAAAACACGGCGATATAGTGGAAGGTATGACAGGTGCAAGAAAACACAGCAATATAGGGGAAACTACGGAAGGTGCGTAAAAGGACGGTGATATAGGAGAAGGTATGAGAGGTGCGCAAAAACACAGCGATGTAGTGGAAAGTATGAGTGGTGCGCGAAAACACAGCGATATATGGGAAGCTATAGGAGGTGCAAGAAAACACAGCCATATAGGGGAAGGTATGATAGGCATACGAAAACACAGCGATAATTAGGAAGCTATGGGAGGTGTGTGAAAACCCGGTGAAATAGGGGAAGGTATGAGAGCTGCGCAAAAACGCAGCGATGTAGTGGAAGATACGAGAGGTGCGCGAAAACACAGCGATATATGGGAAGTTATGGGAGGTCTGCGAAAACACAGCAATGTAGGGGAAGCTATGAAAGCTGCTTGATAACACAGCGATATAGGGGAAAGTTTTAGAGGTGCACGAAAACACAGCGATATAGGGGAAGGTATGCGAGTTGTGCGAAAACACAGCGATATACGGGAAGGTATGACAGGTGCAAGAAAACACAGCAGTATAGGGGAAGCTACGTGAGGTGCGTGAAAAGACGTCGATATAGGAGAAGGTATGAAAGGTGCGTGAAAATATAGTGATGCAGGGGAAGGTATCAATGAAGCGCGATAACACAGCGATATATGGGAAGCAATGGGAGGTGCACGACAACTGAGTGATATAGGGGAAGGTATCAGAGGTGCGAGAAAACACAGCAATATAGGGGAAGCTATGGGAGGTGTGCGAAATCTTGGCAATATAGGGGACGCTATGTGAGGTGCGTGAAAACACAGCGATCTAGTGGAAGCCATGAGAGGTGTGTGAAAACATCGCCATATACGGCAAACTATGAGAGGTGTGCACAAACAGCGATATAGCGGAAGCTATGGGAGGTATGCGAAAACACAGCAATATAGGGGAAGCTATAAAGCCGCTTGATAACACAGCGATATAGGGGAAGGTATGAGAGATGCGCGAAAACACATCGATACAGTGGTAGGTATGAGAGGTGCGCGAAAACACATTGATATGGGGAAGCTATCAGAGGTCTGCGAAAACACGGTGATATAGGGGCAGGTATGAGAGGTGCGCGAAAACACATCGATACAGGGCATGCTACGAGAGGTGCGCGAAAACACATCAATATAGTGGAAGGTATGAGAGGCGCGCAAAAACACCACAATAGAGGGGAAGCTATGAGAGGTATGCAAAAACACAACGATCTAGGGGAAGGTATGCGAGGTCTGTGAAAACACAGCGATATAGGAGAAGCAATGAGAGGTGTGTGAAAACAGCAATATAGGAGCTATGAGAGGTGTGTGAAAACAGCAATATAGGAGAAGGTATGACAGGTGCACGAAAACAGAGTGATATAGGGGAAGCAATGGGAGGTGCGCGAACACAAGTCGATATACGTGAAGCTATGAGAGGTGCTTGAGAACACAGTGATATAGGGGTAGGTATGCGAGATGCACGTAAACACAGTGATATAGGGGAAGGTATGAGAGGTGCACGAAAACACAACAACATAGGGGAAGGTATGCGAGGCTCACAAAAACGCAGCGGTGTAGGGGAAGATACGAGAGGTGCGCAAAAACACAGCGATATAGCGGAAGGTATGAGAGGTGTGCGAAAACAAAGTGAAATATGGAAAGCTATGGGAGGTGCACGAGAACAGAGGAACATAGGGGAGGGTATGAGAGGTGCACGAAAGCATAGCGATTTGGGGGAAGTTATGAGAGGTGCGTGAAAACATCGCAATATATGGGAAGCTATGAGAAGTGCGTGATAACACGGCGAGAAATGGGAAGCTATGGGAGGTGCAGGATAAACAACGATATTGGGGAAGGTATGAGAGGTGTGCGAAAACACATCAATATAGTGGAAGGTATGAGGAGTGCTCAATAACAGAGTGATATAGGGGAAATAATGGGAGGTGTGTGAACACAAGGCGATATACGTGAAGGTATGAGAGGTGCTTGAAAACACATCGATATAGGGGAAGCGATGAGAGGTGCATGAAAATGCAGCGATATAGAGGATGGTATGAGATCTGCGTGAAAACACAGTGATATAGGGGTAGGTATGCGAGATGCGCGTAAACCCAGTGATATAGGGGAAGGTATGAGAGGTGCGCGAAAACAGAGTGATATTGGGGAAGTTATGGGAGGGGAGCGAAAACACAGCAATAATGGGAAGGTATGGGACGTGCATTAAAACACAGTGATATAGGGGAGCTAACAGAGGTGCGCAAGAACACGGCGATATAGGGGCAGGTATGAGAGGAGCGCAAAAACACATCGATACAGGGGAAGCTAACAGAGGTGCGCAAGAACACACGATATAGGGGAAGCTATGAGAGGTGTGCGAAAACGCGGCGATATAGGAGAAGGTATGAGAGGTGCGCGAAAACACAATGACATAGGGGAAGGTATGCCAGGTGCGTGAAAACACAGCTATATAGGGGAAGCTATGAGAGGTGCGTGAAAACACGGTGATATAGGGGAAGCTATGAGAGGAGAGCGTTAACTTAGCTATATATGGAAAAGTATGAGAGGTGCACAAAAACACAATGATATAGAGGAAGCTACGGGAGGTGTGCGAAAACACAGCGATACAGGGGAAGGCATAAGAGGTGTGCGAAAACACAGCCATGTTGGGGAAGCTATGGGAGGTGCGCGAAAAAATGGCAATATAGGGGAAACTCTGAGACATGCGTGAAAACACAGCGATATAGGGGAAGCTATGGGAGGTGTGCGAAAACTCAGCAATATATGGGAAGGTATGGGACGTGCGTGAAAACACAGTAATATAGGGGTAGGTATGCGAGGAGTGTGAAAACACAGCGATCTATGGGGAGCTATGGGAGGTGCGCGAAAACACGGTGATATAGAGGAAGGTATGACAGGTGCAAGAAAACACAGCAATATAGGGGAAGCTACGGAAGGTGCGTAAAAGGAGCTATGAGAGGTGTGTGAAAACAGCAATATAGGAGAAGGTATGAGAGGTGCGCGAAAACAGAGTGAATAGGGGAAGCAATGGGAGGTGCGCGAACACGGAGGTACGCGAACACAAGTCGATATACGTAAAGCTATGAGAGGTGCTTGAGAACACAGTGATATAGGGGTAGGTATGCGAGATGCGCGTAAACACAGTGATACAGGGGAAGGTATGAGAGGTGCGCGAAAACACATTGATATAGTGCAAGATATGAGAGGTGCACGGAAACACAACAACATCGGGGAAGGTATGCCAGGTGCGCAAAAACGCAGCGATGTAGGGGAAGATACGAGACATTGAAACTCTTACCCTGAATCTCCTACCTGAAACAGGTCCCTGAATCACCTGCCCTGAAAGTCCTACACTGAATCTCCTGCCCTGAAACTACAGCCCTGAAACTCATGCCCTGAAACTACTGAATTGAAACTTCTCACCAGAAACTGATGACATTGAAACCCCTGACCTGAAACAACAGCCCTGGATCTCGTACCCTTAAACTCCTGCCCTGAAATTTCTGACCTGAAACCCATGCACTGAAACTCCTGACATGAAACTCCTGCCATGAGTCACCTTCCCTGAAACAAATGCCCTGAAACTACTGACATGAAACTCCTGTCCAGAAACTGATGACATTGAAACCCCTGCCCTGAAGCTGCAGCCCTGAAGCTTCTGCCCTGAATCTCCTACCCTTAAACTCCTGCCCCGAAATTTCTGACGTGAAACCCATGCCCTGAAACTCCCGACATGAAACTCCTGGCGTGAGTCACCTTCCCTGAAACTCCTGCCCTGAATCTCCTGCCTTGAAACTGCTGCCCTGAATCTCCTACCCTGAAACTCATGCACCGAAACAACTGACTTGAATCTCCTGCCGTGAAACTCCTCCCCAGAAACTGAGGACCTTGAAACACCTGCTCTGAATCTTCCACCCTGAAACTACTGCCCTGTATCTCAAATACTGAATCTGCTGTCCTCAAACTCCTGCCGTAACAATCCTGCCCTGCAACTCCTGCCCTGAAACTATAGCCCTGAAATTCATGGCCTGAAAGTGCTGAGCTAAAATTCCTGCCAAGAGCCTGATGACCTTGAAACCCCTGCCCTGAAACTCTAGCCCTGAATCTCCGGCCCTGAATCTCCTACCCTGAAACTCATGCCCTGAAACTGCTGTCCCGAAACTCCTGCGCAGAAACTGATGACATTGAAACTCTTACCCTGAATCTCCTACCTGAAACAGGTCCCTGAATCACCTGCCCTGAAAGTCCTACACTGAATCTCCTGCCCTGAAACTACAGCCCTGAAACTCATGCCCTTAAACTACTGAATTGAAACTTCTCACCAGAAACTGATGACATTGAAACCCCTGACCTGAAACAACAGCCCTGAATCTCGTACCCTTAAACTCCTGCCCTGAAATTTCTGACCTGAAACCCATGCACTGAAACTCCTGACATGAAACTCCTGCCGTGAGTCACCTTCCCTGAAACAAATGCCCTGAAACTACTGACCTGAAACTCCTGTCCAGAAACTGATGACATTGAAACCCCTGCCCTGAAGCTGCAGCCCTGAAGCTTCTGCCCTGAATCTCCTACCCTTAAACTCCTGCCCCGAAATTTCTGATGTGAAACCTATGCCCTGAAACTCCTGACATGAAACTCCTGCCATGAGTCACCTTCCCTGAAACTGCTGCCCTGAATCTCCTACCCTGAAACTCATGCACCGAAACAACTGACTTGAATCTCCTGCCGTGAAACTCCTCCCCAGAAACTGATGACCTTGAAACACCTGCCCTGAATCTCCGGCCCTGAAACTACTGCCCTGTATCTCAAACACTGAATCTGCTGTCCTCAAATACTGCCGTAACAATCCTGCCCTGCAACTCCTGCCCTGAAACTATAGCCCTGAAATTCATGGCCTGAAAGTACTGAGCTAAAACTCCTGCCAAGAACCTGATGATCTTGAACACCCTGCCCTGAAACTCCAGCCCTGAATCTCCTACCCTGAAACTCATGCACCGAAACAACTGACCTGAAACTCCTCCACAGAAACTGATGAACTTGAAACTCCTGCCGTGAATCTGCTGCCCTGCAACTCCTGCCCTGAAACTGTAGCCCTGAAATTTCTGACCTGAAACCCATGCCCTGAAACTGACATGAAACTCCTGCAGTGAGTCACCTTCCCTGAAACTCCTGCCCTGAGTCTCCTGCCTTGAAACTGCTGCCCTGAATCTCCTGCCTTGAATCTCCCGCCCAGAAACTACTGCCCTGAATCACCTGGCCTGAAACTCCTGTCCGGTATCTCCTGCCCTGAATCCACTGTATTGAAACTGATACCCTCAAACTCCTATCCTGAAACTCTTGCACTGAATCTCCTCCCCTGAAATTCCTGCCCTAACACTCCAGCCCTGAATCTCCTGCACTGAGACTCCTGATATGAAACTGCTGTCATGAGTCTCCTTCCCTGCAGCTCCTGCCCTAATTCTCCTGCCCTGAACCTCATGACCTGAAACTACAGAACTGAAATTCCTGCCCAGAACCTGATGACCGTGAAATCCCAGCTCTGATACTCCTGACCTGAATCACCTGACTGAATTTCCTGCCCTGAAACTACTGGCCTGAATCACCTGCCCTGAAGCTACAGCCCTGAAAATCCTTCCCTGAAACAAAGGCCCTGAAACTACTGACGTGAAACTCCTGCCCAGAAGATGATGACCTTGACACCCCTGCTCTGAATCTCTTGCCCTGAAAGAGCTGCCCTGAATCACCTGCCCCGACACTCCTCCTCTGAATCTCCTGCCCTGATACTACTGCCCTGTATCTCAAGCACTGAATCTGCTGTCCTCAAACCCCTCCCCTGAAACTCTTGCACTGAATCTCCAGCCCTGAAACACCTGCTGTAACACGCCCGCACTGAATCTCCTGTTCTGAAACTCTTCCCTGAGACTCCTGCCGTGAATATCTTGCCCTGCAACTCCTGCCCTGAAAATATAGCCCTAAAATTCATGCCCTGAAACTACTGAGCTAAAATTCCTGCCAAGAACCTGATGACTTTGAAAACCCTGCCCTGAAACTCCAGCCCTGAATCTCCTGCCCTGAATCTCTTACCCTGAAACTCATGCCCTGAAACTACAGACCTGCATCTCCTGCACCGAAACCGATGACCTTGAAACCCCTGCCCTGAAACTCCAACCCTGAATCTCCAGCTCTGAATATCATACCCTGAATCTCCTTCCCTGAAACTCATGCCCAAAAACAACTGAACTGAATCTCCCGCCCTGAAATTCCTTCCCAGAAACTGATGACCTTGAAACACCTGCCTTGAATCTCCTGCCCTGATTCTCCCGCCCTGAAACTACTGCCCTGAATCACCTGGCCTGAAAGTCCTATCCTGTATCTCCTGCCCTGAAACTACTGCCCTGAATCCACTGTACTGAAACTGATGCTCTCAAACTCCTACCCTGAAACTCTTGCACTGAATCTCCTCCCCTGAAATTCTTGCCGTAACACTCCAGCCCTGAATCTACTGCACTGAAACTAAAGCCCTGAGACTCCTGATACGAAACTGCTATCGTGAGTCTCCTTTACTGCAACTCCTGCCCTGAATCTACAGCCCTGAAACTCATGCCGCGAAACAATTGACCTAAATCTCCCGCCCTGACACACCTTCCCTGAAACACATACCCAGAAACTACTGCCCTGAAACTACTGCCCTAAAACTGAAGCCCTGAAAATCCTTCCCTGAAACAAATGCCCTGAAACTACTGAGCTGAAACTCCTGCCCAGAAACTGATGACCTTGAAACCCCTACCCTGAAACTGCAGCCCTGAATCTTCTCCCCTGAATCTCCTAAACTGAAACTCATGCCCCAAAACTACTTACCTGAAACTCCTGCCCTGAGACTGATGACCTTGAAACTCCAACTCTGAACCTCCTGCCCTGATACCACTGCCGTGCATCTCAATTACTGAATCTGCTGTCCTCAAACTCCTGCCGTAACACTCCTGCCCTGAAAATATAGCCCTAAAAGTACTGAGCTAAAGTTCCTGCCAAGAACCTGATGACCTTGAAAACCCTGCCCTGAAATTCCAGTCCTGAATCTCCTGCCCTGAATCTTCTACCCTGAAACTCATGCCCCGAAACAATTGACCTGAATCTCCCGCACTGAATCTCATGCCCTGAAACTACTGAACTGAAACTCCTACCCTGAAACTGATGACCTAGAAACCCCTGACCTGAAACTCCAGCCCTGGATTTCCTACCCTTAAACTCATGCACCGAAACTACTGACCTGAAACAACTGCCCAGAAACTGATGACCTTGAAACTCCTGCCCTGAATTTCCTGCCCTGAAGCAACTGCCCAGAATCATCTGCCAAGAAGCTCCTGCCCTGAATCCCCTGCCATGAAACTCCAGTTCTGAATGTCTTGCCCTGAATCTCCTGCCCTGAAATTTTTGACCTGAAAACCATGCTCTGAAACTCCTGACATGAAACTGCTGCCCTGAATCTACAACCCTGAAAGTCATGCCCCGAATCTCCTGCCTTGAAACTGCTGCCCTGAATCTCCAACCCTGAAAGTCATGCCGTGAAACAATTGACCTGAAACTCCTGCCCAGAAACTGATGACATTGAAACACCTGCCCTGAATCTCCTGCCCTGAAGCTCCCGCCCTGAAACTACTGCCCTGAATCACCTGCCCTGAAACTCCTGCCCTGTATCTTCTGCCCTGAAACTGATGCCCCGAAGCAGTTGACCTAAATCTCCCGCCCTGACGCGCCTTCCCTGAAACGCACACCCAGAAACTACTGACCTGAAACTCCTGCCCAGAAACTGATGACCTTGAAACCCCTGCCCTGAAACTCCAGCTCTGAATCTCCGATAATGAATCCCCTACCCTGAATCTCCTCCCCTGAAACTCATGCCCCGAAACTACTGACCTGAAATTCGTGCCCAGAAACTGACGACCTTCAAACTCTTGCACTGAATCTCTTGCCCTGAAACTACAGCCCTGAAACTCTTTCCCTGAAACTCGTGCCCTGAAGCTACGTACCTGAAATTCCTTCTCTGAAACTACTGACATGAAACTCCTGCCCAGAAGCTGATCACCTTGGAACCCCTGCTCTGAAACTCCAGCCCTGAATCTACTGCCCTGAATCTCCCACCCTAAAACTCATTTCCCGAAAATACTGATCTGAAACTCCTGCCCAGAAAGTGATGACCTGATACTCCTGCATGAATCACCTGCCTGAATTTCCTGCCCTGAAACTACTGGCGTGAATCACCTTCCCTTAAACTCCTGCCCTGAAGCTACAGCCCTGAAAATCCTTCCCTGAAACAAATGCCCTGAAACTACTGACCTGAAACTCCTGCCCAGAAACTCATGCCCTGAAATTACTGACCTAAAATTCCTGCCCAGAATCTGATGACCTTGAAACCCCTGCCCTGAACCTCCGGCCCTGAATCTCCGGCTCTGAATATCATACCCTGAATCTCCTTCCCTGAAACTCCTTCCATGAAACTTGGAACTGCTGCCGTGAATCTTCTGCCCTGCAACTCCTGCCCTGAAACTATAGCCCTGAAATTCATGCCCTGACACGACTGAGCTAAAATTCCTGCCAAGAACCAGATGACCATGAAAACCCTGCCCTGAAACCCCAGCCCTGAATCTCCTACCCTGAAACTCATTCACCAAAACTACAGACCTGAAACTCCTACCCAGAAACTGATGACCTTGAAACCTCTGCCCTGAAACTCTAGCCCTGAATCTCCGGCCCTGAAATTCCTACCCTGAAACTCATGCCCCGAAACTGCTGTCCCGAAACTCCTGCGCAGAAACTGATGACATTGAAACTCTTGCCCTGAATCTCCTACCTGAAACAGGTCCCTGAATCACCTGCCCTGAAAGTCCTAAAATGAATCTCCTGCCATGAAACTACAGACCTGAAACTACATCCCTCAAACACGTGCTGAAACTACCGATCTGAAACTCCTGCCCAGAAACAGACGACGTTAATACTCCTGCCCTGAAACTACTGCCCTGAATAACCTGCCATGAAACTCCTGCCCTGAGACTACGGCCCTGAATACTTAGCTTCCCCTACTTCGCTGTGTTTTCTCGCACCTCTCATACCTTCCCCTATATCCCTGTGCTGTCTTGCACCTCCCGTAGCTTCCCATATATCGCTGCGTTTTCGCGCACCTCTGATAGATTTCCCTATATCGCTGTGTTTTTGTGCAGCTCTCATATCATCGCACATATCGCTGAGTTAACGGTCTACTCTCATACCTTCTCTATATCGCTGTGTTTTCGCGCACCTCTCATACCTTCCCCTATATCGCTGTGTTGTCGAACACGTCCCATAGCTTCCGTTCTATCGCTGTGTTTTCGCGCACTTCACATACCTTCCACAATATGGCTGTGTTTTTGCTCACCTCTAATACCTTCCCCTGTATCGCTGTATTTTCACACACCTCCCATAGCTTCCCCTATATCGCTGTGTTTTCGCGCACCTCTCATAGCTTCCCCTATATCACTGTTTTGTTGCACCTATTATACATTCCCCATATCGCAGTGTTTTTGCTGACCTCTCATATCTTTGCCTATATCGCCCTGTTCTCGCGCACTTCTCATACCTTCCACTTTTTAGCTGTGTTTTCGCTCATCTCTCATACATTCCCCATATCGCCGTGTTCTCCCACTCCTCGCATATCTTCCTGTATATCACCATGCTTTCGCACACCTCTCATAGCTTCCCCATGTCACTGTGTTTTCGCGCAGCTCTCATATCTTCCCCTATATCGACATGAATTCGAGCACCTCCCATTCCTTCCTCGATATTGCTATGTTTTCAGGCACCTCCAATATATTCTCCAATATTGCTGTGTTTTCGCGCACCTCCCATACGTTGCCCTTTATCACCGTGTTTTCGCACACCTCCCATAGCTTCCCCTATATCATTGTGATTTTGCGCACCTCTCATACCTTCCCTATATCGCAGTGATTTCGTGCACCTCCCATACCTTCTTGTATATCACTGTGTTTTCTTGCACCTCCCATAGCTTCCCCTATGCCGCTGTGTTTTCGCACATCTCTCATAGTTTCCCCTACATCGATGTGTTTTCGCGCACCTCCCATACGTTGCCTTTTATCGCCGTGTTTTTGCACACCTCCCATAGCTTCCCCTATATCATTGTGATTTTGTGCACCTCTCATACCTTCCCTATATCGCAGTGATTTCGTGCACCTCCCATACCTTCTTGTATATCACTGTGTTTTCTTGCACCTCCCATAGCTTCCCCTATACCGCTGTGTTTTCGCACATCTCTCATAGTTTCCCCTACATCGATGTGTTTTCGCGTACCTCTCATACCTTGCACTATATTGCCGTGTTTTCACGCACCTCCCAAAGCTTCCCCTTTTTCTCCATCTTTTCGCATATCTCCCATAACTTCCCCTACATCGCTGTGTTTTCGCACACCTCTCATATCTTCTCCTATATCGCCGTCTTTTCATGCACCTATTGTAGCTTCCCCTATATTGCTGTTTTCTTGCACCTGTCATACCTGCCCCTATATCGCCGTATTTTTGCGCACCTCTCATACCTTCCACTATATCAATGTGTTTTCGCGCACCTCTCATACCTTCCCCTGTATTGATGTGTTTTCGCACACCTCTCATACCATCCCCTCTAACGCGTGTTTTCGCAGACCTCTCATAGCTTCCCATATATTGCTGTATTTTTGCACACCTCGCATACCTTCCACTATACCGATATGTTTTCATGCACCTCTCATACCTTCCCCTATATCGCTGTGTTTTCACGCACCTGCCACAGCTCCCCTTTATCGCCGTGTTTTTGTGCACCTCTCCTAGATTCCCATATATTGCGATGTATTCGCGCACCTCTCATCGCTTTCCCCAAATCGCTGTGTTTCTGCGCACCTCTCACATCTTCCCCCATATGGCCGTGTTCT
Source organism: Mobula birostris (assembly GCF_030028105.1). Classification (NCBI taxonomy): domain Eukaryota; kingdom Metazoa; phylum Chordata; class Chondrichthyes; order Myliobatiformes; family Myliobatidae; genus Mobula; species Mobula birostris. Next base: position 26,268 of record NW_027278623.1, read on the forward strand.
GGCGCACCTCGCATAGCTTCCCCTGCATCGCTATGTTTTTGTGCACCTCTCATGCCTTCTACATTATCGCCGTCTTTTCACACACCTCCCGTAGCTTCCCCTATATTGCTGTGTTTTCGCGCACTTCTCTTACCTTCCCCTGTATTGCTGTTTTCGCACACCTCCCATAGCTTCCCTTATATTGCTGTGTTTTCCCGCACCTCCCATAGCTTCCCCAATATCATTGTGTTTTCACACATCTCTGATACCTTCCCCTATATAGCTGTTTTCGCTCAGCTCTTATAGCTTCGCCTATATCGCCATCTTTTCGCGCACCTCTCACATCTTCCCCTATATCGCTGTGTGATCAAGCAGCCTTCATAGCTTCCCCTATATTGCTGTGTTTTCACATACCTCCCATAGCTTACTCTATATCGCTGTTTTCGCACACCTCTCATAGCTTCCCCTGGATCGCTCTGCTTTCACGCACCTCACATAGCTTCCCATATATTGCGATGTTTTTGCACACCTCTCATAGCTTCCCCTATATCGCTGTGTTTTCGCCCACCTCGCATACCTTCCGCTATTTCATTTTGTTTTTGCGCAGATCTCATACCTTCCACTATATCGATGTGTTCGCGCACGTCTCGTATCTTCCCCTGTATTGATGTGTTTTCGCGCCTGTCATAGCTTCCCCTATATCGCCGTGTTTTCAAGCACCTCTGATAGCTTCCCCTATATCGCTGTGTTTTCGCACACCTCGCATACCTTTCCCTATGTCGTTGTGTTTTCGCACACCTGTCATAGCTTCCCCTATATCACTGTGTTTTCATGCACCTCCCAAAGCTTCCCCATTTTCGCCGTCTTTTCGCACATCTCCCATAACTTCCCTTACATCGCTGTGTTTTCGCACACCTCTCATATCTTCTCCTATATCGCTGTCTTTTCACGCACCTATCGTAGCTTCCCCTATATTGCTGTTTTCTTGCACCTGTCATACCTGCCCCTATATCACCGTATTTTTGCGCACCTCTCATACCTTCCACTATATCAATGTGTTTTCGCGCACCTCTTGTAGCTTCCCCTTTATTGATGTGTTTTCGCGCACCTCTCATACCTGCCCCTCTAACGAGTGTTTTCGCAGACCTCTCATAGCTTCCCATATATTGCTGTGTTTTTGCACACCTCGCATACCTTCCACTATACCGATATGTTTTCGTGCACCTCTCATACCTTCCCCTATATCACTGTGTTTTCATGCACCTGCCATAGCTCTCCTTTTTCGCCGTGTTTTCGTGCACCTCTCCTAGCTTCCCATATATTACGATGTATTCGCGCACCTCTCATCGCTTTCCCCAAATCGCTGTGTTTCTGCGCACCTCTCACATCCTCCCCCATATTTCTGTGTTCTGGCGCACCTTGCATAGCTTCCCCTACATCGCTATGTTTTTGTGCACCTCTCATGCCTTCTACGTTATCGCCGTCTTTTCACACACCTACCGTAGCTTTTCCTATATTGCTGTGCTTTCTTGCACCTCTCATAGCTTCCCTTATATTGCTGTGTTTTCCCGCACCTCCCATAGTTTCCCCAATATCATTGTGTTTTCACACATCTCTGATACCTTCCCCTATATAGCTGTTTTCGCTCAGCTCTTATAGCTTTGCCTATATTGCCATCTTTTCGCGCACCTCTCACATCTTCCCCTATATCGCTGTGTGATCAAGCAGCTTTCATAGGTTCCCCTATATTGCTGTGTTTTCGCACACCTCTCATAGCTTCCCCTGGATCGCTCTGCTTTCACGCACCTCACATAGCTTCCCCTATATTGCGATGTTTTTGCACACCTCTCATAGCTTCCCCTATATCGCTGTGTTTTCGCCCACCTCGCATACCTTCCGCTATTTCATTTTGTTTTTGCGCAGATCTCATACCTTCCACTATATCGATGTGTTCCCGCACGTCTCGTATCTTCCCCTGTATTGATGTGTTTTCGCGCCTGTCATAGCTTCCCCTATATCGCCGTGTTTTCAAGCACCTCTGATAGCTTCCCCTATATCGCTGTGTTTTCGCACACCTCGCATACCTTTCCCTATGTCGTTGTGTTTTCGCACACCTGTCATAGCTTCCCCTATATCACTGTGTTTTCATGCACCTCCCAAAGCTTCCCCATTTTCGCCGTCTTTTCGCACATCTCCCATAACTTCCCTTACATCGCTGTGTTTTCGCACACCTCTCATATCTTCTCCTATATCGCTGTCTTTTCACGCACCTATCGTAGCTTCCCCTATATTGCTGTTTTCTTGCACCTGTCATACCTGCCCCTATATCACCGTATTTTTGCGCACCTCTCATACCTTCCACTATATCAATGTGTTTTCGCGCACCTCTTGTAGCTTCCCCTTTATTGATGTGTTTTCGCGCACCTCTCATACCTGCCCCTCTAACGAGTGTTTTCGCAGACCTCTCATAGCTTCCCATATATTGCTGTGTTTTTGCACACCTCGCATACCTTCCACTATACCGATATGTTTTCGTGCACCTCTCATACCTTCCCCTATATCACTGTGTTTTCATGCACCTGCCATAGCTCTCCTTTTTCGCCGTGTTTTCGTGCACCTCTCCTAGCTTCCCATATATTACGATGTATTCGCGCACCTCTCATCGCTTTCCCCAAATCGCTGTGTTTCTGCGCACCTCTCACATCCTCCCCCATATTTCTGTGTTCTGGCGCACCTTGCATAGCTTCCCCTACATCGCTATGTTTTTGTGCACCTCTCATGCCTTCTACGTTATCGCCGTCTTTTCACACACCTACCGTAGCTTTTCCTATATTGCTGTGCTTTCTTGCACCTCTCATAGCTTCCCTTATATTGCTGTGTTTTCCCGCACCTCCCATAGTTTCCCCAATATCATTGTGTTTTCACACATCTCTGATACCTTCCCCTATATAGCTGTTTTCGCTCAGCTCTTATAGCTTTGCCTATATTGCCATCTTTTCGCGCACCTCTCACATCTTCCCCTATATCGCTGTGTGATCAAGCAGCTTTCATAGGTTCCCCTATATTGCTGTGTTTTCACATACCTCCCATAGCTTCCGCTGTATCGCTGTTTTCGCACACCTCTCATAGCTTCCCCTGGATCGCTCTGCTTTCACGCACCTCACATAGCTTCCCCTATATCGCTGTGTTTTCGCCCACCTCGCATACCTTCTGCTATTTCATTTTGTTTTTGCGCAGATCTCATACCTTCTACAATATCGATGTGTTTGCGCACGTCTCGTACCTTCCGCTGTATCGATGTGTTTTCGCGCACCTCACATACCTTTCACTATATCGATGTGTTTTTGCGTACCTCTCATACCTTCCCCATATCGCTGTGTTTTCACACACATCCCATAGATTCCTCTTTTTCGCCGTGTTTTCACGCACCTCTCCTAGCTTCCCATAAATTGCTCTATTTTCTCGCACTTCTCCTCGCTTTCCCAAAATCGCTGTGTTTTTGCGCACCTCTCACATCTTCCCCCATATTGCTGTGTTCTGGCACACCTCGCATAGCTTCCCCTACATCGCTATGTTTTTGTGCACCTCTCATGCCTTCTACGTTATCGCCGTCTTTTCACACACCTCCCATAGCTTCCCCTATATTGCTGTGTTTTCTTGCACCTCTCATAGCTTCCCGCATATCGCTGTGTTTTCGCGCACTTCCCTTACCTTCCCCTGTATCGCTGTGTTTATGCACACCTCCCATAGCTTCCCTTATATCGCTGTGTTGACGCGCACCTATCGTAGCTTCCCCAATATGGCTGTGTCTTCGCGCACCTCTCATACCTTCCCCTGTATTGCTGTGTTTTCGCACACCTCCTATAGCTTCCCTTATATCGCTGTGTTTTCCCGCACCTCCCATAGCTTCCCCAATATCATTGTGTTTTCACACATCTCTGATACCTTCCCCTATATCGCTGTGTTTTTCTGACCTCTCATAGCTTTGCCTGTATCACCGTGTTCTCGCGCACCTCTCAGACATTCCCCTTTTTAGCTGAGTTTCGCTGATCTCTCATACCTCCCCCTATATCGACGTGTTTATATACACCTTTCATACCTTCACGTATATCGCCGTGTTTTCATTCACTTCTCATAGCTTCCCCTATATTGCTGTGTTTTCGCGCACCTCGCATACCTCTCCCTATATTGTGTTTTCGTGCACCTCTCATACCTTCCACTATATTGATGTGTTTTCGCGCACCTCTCATACTTTCCCATATATAGCTGAATTAATGCTCCCCTCTCATAGCTTTCCCTATATCACCATGTTTTCGCGCACCTCTCATAGCTTCCCATATATCGCTGTGTTTTCATGCACCTCACATACCTTCCCCTATATCATTGTGTTTTCGCGCACCTCTCATACCTACCACTGTATCGATGTGTTTTCGCGCATCTCTCATACCTTCCCCTATATCGCTGTGTTATCAAGCAGCTTTCATAGCTTCCCCTATATTGCTGTGTTTTCGCATACCTCCCATAGCTTCCGCTATATCGCTGTTTTTGCACACCTCTCATAGCTTGCCATATATGGCGATGTTTTCACACCCTCTCATGGCTTCAACTAGATCACTGTGTTTTCACGCACCTCACACAGCGTCCTCTATATCGCCATGATTTTGCACACCTCCCATAGCTTCCCTTCTATTGCTGTGTTTTCTCGCACCTCTGATACCTTCCCCTATATCGCTCTGTTGTCGTGCACCTCCTATTACTTCCCATATATCACTGTGTTATCGCGCTCCATTCATACCTTTCCCTGCGTCGCTGTATTTTTGCGCACCTCTCATACCTGCCCTTATATCGCCGTGTTTTCGCAGACCTCTCATAGCTTCCTCTATGTCACTGTGTTTTCGCTTACCTCGCGTACCTTCCCCTATATCATTGTGTTTTCAAGCACTTCTGATACCTACCACTGTATCAATGTGTTTTCGCTCACCTCTGAAACCTTCCCATATATCGCTGTGTTTTCACGCACCTCTCATACGTTTCCCTATTTCACCATGTTTTCACGCACCTCCCATAGCTTCCTAAATATCGCTGTGTTTTCGCATGCCTATCATACCTTCCCCTATATGGCTGTGTTTTCTTGCACGTCCCATAGCTTCCTCTATATTGTTGTGTTTTCGAACAACTAGCATACCTTCCCCTATATCGTTGTGTTTTTGCGCACCTCTATTGGCTTCCCCTATACCGCTGTGTTTTCTCGCACCTCTCAAACCTTCCCCAAAATTGCTCTGTTTTAGCACACCTGCCATAGCTCCCCATATATCACTGTGTTTTCATGCTCCTCGCATACCGACCCCTATGTCACTGTGTTTTCATGCACGTCCCATACATTCCTATATATTGCTGAGTTTTCTTGCACCTCCCACAGCTTCCTCTGTATTGACATGTTTTCGCGCACCTCCCATACCTTCCCATTATCGCTGTGTTTTCGCGCACTTCCCCATAGCTTCCCCAATATGGCTGCGTTTTCGCACACCTCTTATACCTTCCCCTTTATCGCTGTGTTTTCCCGCACCCATATATTGCGATGTTTTCACGCACTTCTCATAACTTCCCCCAAATCGCTATGTTTTCGTGCACCTCTCATGCCTTCCCCTATATCACTGTGTTTACACGCACCTCGCATACCTACCCGTATATCACTGTGTTTTCACGCACGTCCCATACCTTCCTATATATTGCTGTTTTCTTGCACCTCCCACAGCTTCCCCTGTATTGCTGTGTTTTCGCGCACCTCTCATACCTTCCCCTATATCACTGTTTTACACACACCTAGCATACCTACCCCTATATCACTGTGTTTTCACGCACCTCTCATACCGTCCCCTATATCACTGCATTTTCGCACACGTCTCATCACTTCACCTATATCGACGTGTTTTCAAGCTTGCCATATATCGCGATGTTTTTGCGCGCATCCCATAACTTCCTGTATATTGCTGTGTTTCTGCGCACCTCCCATTGGTTCCCCTATAACGCCATGTTTTTGCGTACCTCTCATACCTTCCCCTATATCACTAAGTTTTCGCGCACTTCTGTTAGCTTCCCCATATCGCTGTGTTTTCGTACACCTCCCATAGCTTCCCCTATATCGCTGCGTTTTCCCGCACCTCCCATTGCTTTCCAATATCATTGTGTTTTCGCACTTCTAATACCTTCCCCAATATCGCTGTGTTTTCGCTTACCTCTTATAGCTTCCCCTATATCGCGATGTTTTCGTGCACCACTCATATCTGCCACAATATCGCTGTGTTTTTGCGCGCCTCCCATAACTTCCTGTATATTGCTGTGTTTCTGCGCACCTCCCATATGTTCCCCTATATCACCATATTTTCGCGCACCTCTCATACATTCCCCTATAGCGCTGCTTTCGCGCACCTCTCATAGCTTTCCCAAAATCTCTGTGTTTTCGCGCACCTCTCATACTTTCCCCTATATCGCTTTGTTAACACGCACTTCTCATAGATTCCCCTCTACCGCTGTGTTTTCCTGCACCTCTCATAGCTTCTCATATATTGCGATGTGTTCGTGCACCTCTCATAGCTTGCCACAAATCGCTGTTTTCGCGCACCTCTCTTAGCTTCCCCTATAACGCTGAGTTTTCGCGCACCTCGCATTGCTTCCCTACATTTGTGTTTTCGCGCACCTATCTTATCTTCTCCTATATCGCCGTGTTCTCACCCACCTCTCATACCTTCCTCTTATTAGCTGAGTTTTCGCTCATCTGTCATACCTACTCCTATATCGCCGTGTTTTTGTGCACCTCCTATAAATTCCTCAATATCGCTGTGTTTTCATGCACCTCTCATACCTTCCCCGATATCACTGTGTTTTCTCGCAACTCCCATTGCTTTCCAATATCACTGTGTTTTCGCACACCTCTGATACCTTCCCCAATATCGTTGTGTTTTCGCTTACCTCTTATAGATTCCCCTATATTGCGATGTTTTCGCACACCACTCATATCTTCCACTATATCACTATGTTTTTGCGCGCGTCCTATAACTTCCTGTATATTGCTGTGTTTCTGCGCACCTCCCATAGATTCCCCTATATCGCCATGTTTTTGCGCACCCTTCATACCTTCCCCTATATCGCTATGTTTTCGCGCACTTCTCTTAGCTTCCCCATATCGCTGTGTTTTCGCACACCTCCCATAACTTCCCCTATATCGCTGTGTTTTCCCGCACCTCCCATTGCTTTCCAATATCATTGTGTTTTCGTGCACTTCTGATACCTTCTCCAATACCGCTGTGTTTTCGCTTACCTCTTATAGCTTCCCCTATATCGCGATGTTTTCGTGCACCACTCATATCTTCCACAATATCGCTGTGTTTTTGCGCGCCTCCCATAACTTCCTGTATATTGCTGTGTTTCCGCGCACCTCCCATAGGTTCCCCTATATCACCATATTTTCGCGCACCTCTCATACATTCCCCAAGAGCGCTGTTTTCGCGCACCTCTCATAGCTTTCCCAAAATCTCTGTGTTTTCGCGCACCTCTCATACCTTACCCTATTTCACTGTGTTTTCACGCACCTCACATTGCTTCCCTACATCGCCGTGTTTCTGCGCACCTCTCATATCTTCGCCTACATCATGGTGTTATCGCACACCTCTCATAGCTTCCCCTATATCGCTCCATTTTCGCGCACTTCTCATACCTTCCCCTATGTCGCTGTGTTTTTCCTCACCTCTCATAGCTGCCACTATATTGCCATATTTTCGTGCAGCTCACATACCTTCCCTATAGAGCTGAGTTCTGTCTCACGTCTCATACCTTCCGCTAATTCACCTTTTTTACGCGTACCTCTCATACATTCCCCTATATCGCTGTGTTTTCGCGCACCTCTCATACCTTCCCCTATATCGCCGTGTTTTTGCAGACCTCTCATGTCTTCCCCATATTGCTGTGCTTCAGCGCACCTCTGATACCTTCCCTTATATCGCTGTTTTTTCACGCACCTCTCATACCTTCCCCAATATCACTGTGTTTTCGCGCACATGTCATATCTTCTCCTATATCGTTGTGTCATCAAGCAGCTCTCATAACTTCCCCTATATTGCTTAGTTTTCACACATTTCCCATAGTTTCCCCTATGTTGCAGTGCTTTTGTGCACCTCTCATCACTTCCTCTATATCGCTCTGTTTTCACGCACCTCTCATAGCTTCCCCTACATCGCTGTGCTTTTACCCATCTCTCATGCCTTCCCCTATATTGCCCTGCTTTCATGCACCTCCCATAGCTTCCCATATATCGGCGTGTTTTTACGCACCTCTCATACCTTCCCCTATGTCACTGTGTTATCGTGCACCTCTCATAGCTAACCCTCTACCGCTGTGTTCTCGTGCACCTCTCATAGTTTCCCATATATTGGGATGTTTTCGCGCACCTCCCATAGATTCCCCTATATCGCTATGTTTTCTCGCACCTCTCATACCTTCCCCTATATCGCTAGGTTTTCGCACAACTCCCATATCTTCCCATATATTACTGTGTTTTTACACACCTCTGATACCTTCCCCAATATTGCTGTATTTTCGCTTACCTCTTATAGCTTCCCCTATATCGCGATGTTTTCGCGCACCACTCATATCTTCCACTACTGTGTTTTTGCGTGCATCCCATAACCTCCCGTATATTGCTGTTTCCGCGCACCTCCCATAGGTTCCCCTATCTCGCCATGTTTTCGCGCACCTCTCATATATTCCCCTATAGCACTGTGTTTTTGCGCACCTCTCATAGCTTTCCCAAAATCCCTGTGTTTTCGCGCACCTCTCATATCTTCTCCTATATCGCCGTGTTTTCACTCACCTCACATAGGTTCCCCAATATCGCTTTATTTTCTCGCACCTCTCATGCCTTCCCCTATATCGCTCTGTTTTCCTGCACCTCCCATAGACTCTCATATATCGCTGTGTTTTCTCACACCTCTCATACCTTCCCCTATATCGCTACGTTTTCGCGCAACTCCCATATCTTCCCATATATCGCTGTGTTTTTGCACACCTCTGATACATTCCCCAATATCGCTGTATTTTCGCTTACCTCTTATAGCTTCCCCTATATCGCGATGTTTTCGCACACCACTCATACCTTTCACTATATCGCTGTGTTTTCGCGCACTTCTCATACCTTCCCTTATATCGCTGTGTTTTTGCTCACCTCTCATAGCTGCCACTATATAGCCGAGTTTTCGCACCGCTCTCATACCTTCCCCTATATCGCTGTGTTTTCCCGCACCTCCCATGGCTTCCCAATATCATTGTGTTTTCGTGCACTTCTGATACCTTCCCCAATATCGCTGTGATTTCACTCACCTCTTATAGCTTCCTCTATATTGCCGTGTTTTCGCGCACCTCTCATATCTTCCACTATATCGCTGTGTTTTCGCGCACGTCCCATAACTTCCTGTATATTGCTGTGTTTCCGTGCACCTCCCATTGTTTTGCATATATCGCCGTGGTTTCGCGCACCTCTCATACATTCCCCTACAACGCTGTGTTTTTGCGCACCCCTCATACCTTCCCCTATATCGCTTTGTTATCACACACTTCTCATAGCTTCCCCTCTGCCGCTGTGTTCTTGTGCACCTCTCATAGCTTCCCATATATTGCGACGTGTTCATGCAGCTCTCATAGCTTCCCCCAAATCACTGTGTTTTCGCGCACCTCTCATAGCTTCCCCTATAATGCTGTGTTTTCGCCCACCTCCCATAGCTTCCCCTACATCGCTGTGCTTTTGCACACCTCTCATGTCTTCCCCATATCGCCGTGTATTCATGCGCCTCCCATAGCTTCCCCTATATTGCTGTGTTTTTTCTCATCTCTCATTGCTATGCCTATATCGCCGTGTTCTCACGCACCTCTCATACCTTCCCCTTTTTAGCTGAGTTTTCGCTCATCTGTCATACCTACTCCTATATCGCCGTGTTTTTGTGCACCTCCTATAGCTTCCTCTATATCGCTGTTTTCGTGCACCTATCATACCTTCCCCTATATCACTGTGTTTTCCCGCACCTCCTGTTGCTTTCCAATATCATTGTGTTTTCGCGCACCTCTGATACCTTCTCCAATATCGCTGTGTTTTTGCTTACCTCTTATAGCTTCCCCTATATCGCGATTTCGTGCACCACTCATATCTTCCACTATATCGTTGCGTTTTCGCGTGCGTCCCATAACTTCCCATATATTGCTGTGTTTCCACGCACCTCCCATTGGTTCCCCTATCTTGCCATGTTTTCGCACACCTCTCATACATTCCCATACAGCGCTGTGTTTTTGCGCACCTCTCATAGCTTTCCCAAAATCTCTGTGTTTTCGCGCACCTCTCATATCTTCTCCTATATCGCCGTGTTTTCACACACCTCCCATAGGTTCCCAAATATTGCTGTATTTTCTTGCACTTCTCATGCCTTCTCTTATATCGCTCTGTTTTCCTGCACCTCCCATAGACTCCCATATATTGCTGTGTTTTCGCGCACTTCTCATACCTTCCCCTATATCGCTGTGTTTCCGCACACCTCCCATAGCTTCCCCTATATCGCTGTGTTTTCCGGCACCTCCCTTGGCTTCCCAATATCATTGTGTTCTCGTGCACTTCTGATACCTTCCCGAATATCGCTGTGATTTTGCTCACCTCTTATAGCTTCCTCTATATCGCCGTGTGTTCGGGCATGTCCCATAACTTCCCGTATAGTGTTGTGTTTCCGTGCACCCCCCATAGCTTCGCATATATCGCCGTGGTTTCGCGCACTTCTCCTACATTCCCCTACATCGCCGTGTTTTTGCGCACCTCTCATAACTTCCCCTATATCGCTTTGTTATCACGAACTTCTCATAGCTTCCCCTCTACCGCTGTGTTCTCATGCACCTCTCATAGCTTCCCATATATTGCAACGTGTTCGTGCACCTCTCATATCTTCTCCTATATCGCCGAGTTTTCACGCACCTCTCATAGCTTCCCAGTCATCGCTATGTTTTTGCGCACCTCTCATTCCTTCCCCTGTATCGCTGTGTTTTCGCACACCTCCCATAGCTTCACCTATATCACTGTGTTTTTGCTCACCTCTCATAGCTTTGCCTATATCGCCGTGTTCTCAAGCACCTCTCATACCTTCCCCTTTTTAGCTGAGTTTTCGCTCATCTGTCATACCTACTCCTATATCACCGCGTTTTTGTGCACCTCCTATAGCTTCCTCTATATCGCTGTTTTCGTGCACCTCTCATTCCTTCCCCTATATCACTGTGTTTTCACGCACCTCACATACCGTCCTCTATATCGCTGCTTTTTCACGCACCTCTCATTGCTTCCGCTATATTGCTGTGTTTTCACGCACCTCTCATATATTCGCCAATAGCGCTGTGTTTACACGCACCTCTCGTAGCTTTCCCAATATCGATGTGTTTTCGTGCACCTCTCATTGCTTCCCCCATATCACTGTCTTTTCGCAGACCTCTCATAACTGCTCTGTTTTAGTGCACCTCTCATACCCTCCCCTATGTCGCTGTGTTTTGACGCACCTCCCATAGCTTCCCATATATCACAGTGTTTTCACACACCTCCCATAGCTTCCGCTATATCGCTGTGTTTTCCCGCACCTCCCATTGCTTTCCAATATCACTGTGTTTTCGCGCACCTTTGATACCTTCCCCAATATCACTGGTTTTTGCTCACCTCCTATAGCTTCCCCTATATCGCCATGTTTTCGCACACCACTCATATTTTCCATTATATTGCTGTGTTTTCGTGCGCGTCCCATAACTTCCCGTATATTGCTGTGTTTCCACGCACCTCCCAGAGTTTCCCATATATCGCCGTGCTTTCGCGCACCTCTCATGCCTTCCCCTATATAGCTGTGTTATCAAGTAGCTTTCATAGCTTCCCCTATATTGCTGTGTTTTCGCATTCCTCCCATTGCTACCGCTATATCACTGTTTTCGCACACCTCTCATAGCTTGCCATATATGGCGATGTTTTCACACACCGCTCATGGCTTCCCCTCGATCGCTGTGTTTTCACGCACCTCACATAGCGTCCCCTATATCGCTCTGTTGTCGTGCACCTCTCATGGCTTCCCAGATATCGCTGTGTTTTTGCGCACCTCTCATACCTTCCCCTTCATCGCTGTGTTTTTGTGCACCTCTGATACGTTACCCTATATCGTTGTGTTTTCACGCACATCTCACACCTTCCCCAATATCGCTGTGTTTTCATAGCTTCCCCTATATCGCCATGTTTTCTCACACCTCTCATACCTTCCCATATATTGACGTGTTTATGTGCACCTCCCAAAGCTTTCCCTATATCATTGTGTTTTCGCGCACCTCTCATACCTTCCCCTTCATCGCTGTGTTTTTATGCACCTCTGATACGTTACCCTATTCGTTGTGTTTTCACGCACATCTCACACTTTCCCCAATATCGCTGCGTTTTCATGCACCTCCCATAGCTTCCCCTATATCGCCATGTTTTCTCACACCTCTCATACCTTCCCATATATTGCCCTGTTTATGTGCACCTCCCAAAGCTTTCCCTATATCATTGTGTTTTCGCGCCCTCTCATACCTTCCCCTATATCACCGTGTTTTCGCAGACCTCTCATACCTTCCCCTATATTGCTGTGTTTTAGCGCCAATCTCGTACCTTCCCCGTATTGCTGTGTTTTCATGCATCTACCATAACTTATCGTATTTCGCTGTGCTCTCGTGAACCTCCAATCACTTTCCCTATATCGCTCTGCTTTCACACACCTCCCATAGCTTCCCCTACATCGCTGTGTTTTTGCGCACCTCTCATACCTTCCCCTATACCGCCCTGTTTTCACACATCTCCCATAGTTTCCCATATATCGCCGTGTTTTTGCACACCTCTCATACCTTCCCCTATATCGCCGTGTTTTCATGCACCTCCCAAAGCTTTCCCTATATCACTGTGTTTTCGCGCATCTCTCATACCTTCCCCTATATCGCCGTGTTTTCGCAGACCTCTCATACCTTCCCCTATATTGCTGTGTTTTAGTGCCAATCTCGTACCTTCCCTGTATTGCTTTTTTTTCATGCATCTACCATAACTTCTCGTATGTCGCTGTGCTCTCGTGAGCGTCGTAGGGGAAGCTATGCGAGGTGCGCCAGAACGCGGCGATATAGGGGAAGCTAAGGGAGGTGCACAAAAACACAGCGATTTGGGGGAATCTATGAGAGGTGCGCGAAAACATGCAATATATGGGAAGCTATGAGAGGTGCGCGAAAACATGGCGATAAATGGGAAGCTATTGGAGGTCTGTGAAAACAGAGCGATATAGGGGATGTGATGAGAGGTGCACGAGAGCACAGCAATATAGGGGAAGATATGAGAGGTGCGTGAAAACACGGTGATATAGGGGAAGCTACGAGAGATGAGCGAAAACACAGCGATATAGGGGAAGCCTTGGGAGTTGCGCGAAATCACAGTGACATCGGGGATGGGATGAGAGGTGCGTGAAAACACAGCGATATTGGGGAAGCAATGGGAGGTGCATGAAAACACAGCGATATAGGGGAATGTATGGGAGGTGCGTGAACACACTGCCATATATAGGGGAGGTTGTGAGAGGTGCGCAATAACACAGTGATATAGGGGGTGCTATGGGAGGTGCGCGAAAACAGGACGATATACGTGAAGCTATGAGAGGTGCTTAAAAACATGTGGATATAGGGAAAGGTATGAGAGATGAGTGAAACTCAGCTAAAAAGTGGAATGTATGAGAGGTGCGCGAAAGCACGGAGTTATAGTCAAATCTATGAGAGGTGAGCAAAAACACAGCAATATAGGGGAATGTATGAGAGGAGAGCGAAAACACAGCGATATAGGGGAAGTTATGAGAGCTGTGCGAAAAGACAGCGATATATGGGAAGCTATAGGAGGTGCACGAAAACACAGCGAGAAAGGGGAAGGTATGAGAGGTGTGATAAAACACAGCAATATAGGGGAAGCTATGGGAGGTGCGTGAAATCACGGCGATATAGAAGAAGGTATGAGAGGTGCGTGGAAAATAGCGATGTAGGGTAAGTTATGCGAGGTGCGCCAGAACATGGCGATATAGGGGAAGCTATGAGAGGTGCGCTAAAACACAGCGATTTGGGGGAATCTATAAGCAGCGAATGCACGGCGAAAAATGGTAAGCTATGGGAGGTCCGTGAAAACTGGGCGATATAGAGGAAGTGATGAGAGGTGCACGAGAGCACAGCAACATAGGGGAAGTTATGGGAGATGCGTGAAAACTGAGCAATATACGGGACGTTATGAGAGCTGCTTGATGACACGGCGATATAGGAGAAGATATGAGATGTGCGTGAAAACATGGTGCTATAGGGGAAACTATGAGAGGTGAGTGAAAACACAGCGATATAGGGGAAGCCTTGGGAGGAGCGCGAAATCACAGTGATATCGGGGAAGGGATCAGAGGAGCGTGAAAACACAGCGATATAGGGGAAGCTATGGGAGTTGTGCGAAAACACAACAATATAGGGGAAGGTATGATAGATGCACAAAAACACAGTGATATAGGGGAAGCTATGGGAGGAGAGCGAACACACGGCAATATACGTGAAGGTATGAGTGGTGCTTGAAAGCACATCGATATAGGGGAAGTGATGAGAGGTGCACCAAAACACGGTGATATAGGGGAAGCTATGGGAGGTGCGCGAAAACAGGGCGATATACGTGAAGGTATGAGAGGTGCGTGAAAACACCGCGATTTGGGGGAAGCTATCAGAAGTGCACGAAACCATTGCAATATATGGCAAGCTATGAGAGGTGCGCGAAAACACAGCAATAGAACAGAAGGTATGGGAGGTGCGTGAAAACACGGCGATATAGGGGAAGCTATGCGAGGTGTGCGAAGACACGGCGAAATGGGGGAAGCTATGAGAGGTGCGCGAAAACACTGCTATTTGGAGGAAGCTATGAGAGGTGCGCGAAAACATTGCAATATATGGAAAGCTATGAGAGGTGCACGAGAACACAGCGATATAGGGGAAGGTATGAGGGGTGTATGAAAACACAGTGATATAGGGGAAGCTATGGGAGGAGCATGAAAACACTGTTATTTGGGGGAAGCTATGAGAGGTGCGCAATAACACAGCAATATGGGGAAGGTATGAGGGGTGCATGAAAACACAGTGATATAGGGGAAGCTATGGGAGGAGAGCGAACACACGGCAATATACGTGAAGGTATGAGTGGTGCTTGAAAGCACATCGATATAGGGGAAGTGATGAGAAGTGCATGAAAACACGGTGATATAGGGGAAGCTATGGGAGGTGCGCGAAAACAGGGCGATATACGTGAAGGTATGAGAGGTGCGTGAAAACACCGCGATTTGGGGGAAGCTATCAGAAGTGCACGAAACCATTGCAATATATGGCAAGCTATGAGAGGTGCGCGAAAACACAGCAATAGAACGGAAGGTATGGGAGGTGCGTGAAAACACGGCGATATAGGGGAAGCTATGCGAGGTGTGCGAGAACACGGCGATATAGGGAAAGCTATGAGAGGTGCGCAAAAACACTGCGATTTGGGGGAAGCTATGAGAGGTGAATGAAAACACAGCGATAGAACGGAAGATATGGGAGGTGTGTGAAAACACGGCGATATAGGGGAAGTTATGTGAGGTGTGCGAAAACACGGCGATATGGGGGAAGCTATGAGAGGTGCGCGAAAACACTGCCATTTGGGGGAAGCTATGACAGGTGCGCAAAAACATTGCAATATATGGAAAGCTATGAGAGATGCACGAGAACACAGCGATTAAGGGGAAGCTATGAGAAGTGCGCAATAACACAGCGATATAGGGAAATGTATGAGGGGTGCACGAAAACACAGTGATATAGAGGAAGCTAGGGTTAAGCACGAACACACGGCGATATACGTGAAGGTATGAGTGGTGCTTGAAAACACGTCAATATAGGGGAAGTGATGAGAGGTGCGCGAAAACACAGAAACATAGAAAATAGATGCAGGAGTAGGCCATTCGGCTCTTCAAGCCTGCACCGCCATTTATTATGATCATGGCTGATCATCCAACTCAGAACTCTGCACCAGTCTTCCCTCCATACCCCCTGATCCCCGTAGCCACAAGGGCCATATCTAACTCCCTCTTAAATATAGCCAATGAACTGGTCTCAACTGTTTCCTGTGGCAGAGAATTCCACAGATTCACCACTCTCTGTGTGAAGAAGTTTTTCCTAATTTCAGTCCTAAAAGGCTTCCCCTTTATCCTCAAACTGTGACCCCTCGTTCTGGACTTCCCCAACATCGGGAACAATCTTCCTGCATCTAGCCCGTCCAATCCCTTTAGGAGTTTATACGTTTCAATCAGATCCCCCCTCAGTCTTCTAAATTCCAACGAGTACAAGCCCAGTTCATCCAGTCTTTCTTCATATGAAATTCCTGCCATCCCAGGAATCAATCTGGTGAACCTTCTTTGTACTCCCTCTATAGCAAGGATGTCTTTCCTTAGATTAGGGGACCAAAACTGCACACAATATTCCAGGTGTGGTCTCACCAAGGCCTTGTACAACTGCAGTAGTACCTCCCTGCTCCTGTACTCGAATCCTCTCGCTATAAATGCCAGCATACCATTCACCTTTTTCACCGCCTGCTGTACCTGCATGCCCACTTTCAATGACTGGTGTATAATGACACCCAGGTCTCGTTTCACCTCCCCTTTTCCTAATCAGCCACCATTCAGATAATAATCTGTTTTCCTATTTTTGCCACCAAAGTGGATAACTTCACATTTATCCACATTAAATTGCATCTGCCATGAATTTGCCCACTCACCCAACCTATCCAAGTCACCCTGCATCCTCTTAGCATCCTCCTCACAGCTAACACTGCCACCCAGCTTCGTGTCATCCGCAAACTTGGAGATGCTGCATTTATTTCCGTCATCCAAGTCATTAATATATATTGTAAACAACTAGGGTCCCAGCACTGAGCCTTGCGGTACCCCACTAGTCACCGCCTGCCATTCTGAAAAGGTCCCGTTTATTCCCACTCTTTGCTTCCTGTCTGCTAACCAATGCTGCATCCACATCAATACCTTACCCCCAATACCATGTGCTTTAAGTTTGCACACTAATCTCCTGTGTGGGACCTTGTCAAAAGCCCTTTGAAAATCCAAATATACCACATCCACTGGTTCTCCCCTATCCACTCTACTAGTTACATCCTCAAAAAATTCTATGAGATTCGTCAGATATGATTTTCCTTTCACAAATCCATGCTGACTTTATCCGATAATGTGCTGTTATCACGTCTTTGATAACTGACTCCAGCAGTTTCCCCACCACCGACGTTAGGCTAACCGGTCAATAATTCCCCGGTTTCTCTCTCCCTCCAGCACCCTGGCTAACCGGTCAATAATTCCCCGGTTTCTCTCTCTTTTTTAAAAAGTGGGGTTACATTAGCCACCCTCCAATCCTCAGGAACTAGTCTAGAATCTAACGAGTTTTGAAAAATTATCACTAATGCATCCATTATTTCTTGGGCTACTTCCTTAAGCACTCTGGGTTGCAGATCATCTGGCCCTGGGGATTTATCTGCCTTTGATCCCTTCAATTTACCCAACACCACTTCCCTACTAACATGTATTTCGCTCAGTTCCTCCATCTGACTGGACCCTCTGTCCCCTACTATTTCTGGAAGATTATTTATGTCCTTCTTAGTGAAGACAGAACCAAAGTAATTATTCATTTAGTCTGCCATGTCCTTGCTCCCCATAATCAATTCACCTGTTTCTGTGTGTAGGGGACCTACATTTGTCTTTACCAGTCTTTTCCTTTTTACATATCTATAAAAGCTTTTACAGTCAGTTTTTATGTTCCCTGCCAGTTTTCTCTCATAATCGTTTTTCCCCTTCCTAATTAAGCCCTTTGTCCTCCTCTGCTGAACTCTGAATTTCTCCCAGTCCTCAGGTGAGCCACTTTTTCTGGATAATTTATATGCTGCTTCTTTGGAATTGATACTATCCCTAATTTCTCTTGTCAGCCACGGGTGCACTACCTTCCTTGATTTATTCTTTTGCCAAACTGGGATGAACAATTGTTGTAGTTCATCCATGCAATCCTTAAATGCTTGCCATTGCATATCCACCGTCGATCCTTTAAGTGTCATTTGCCAGTCTATCTTAGCTAATTCACGTCTCATACCTTCAAAGTTACCCCTCTTTAAGTTCAGAACCTTTGTTTCTGAATTAACTATGTCACTCTCCATCTTAATGAAGAATTCCACCATATTATGGTCACTCATACCCAAGGGGCCTCTCACCTCTCATACCTTCTCCTATATCGCCGTATTTTCGCAGACCTCTCATACCATCCCCTATATTGCTGTGTTTTCGCGCACCTCTCATACCTTCCCCTATATCGCTGTGTTTTCGCAGACCTCTCATACCTTCCCCTATATTGCTGTGTTTTAGCACACCTCTCATACCTTCCCTGTATGGCTGTGTTTTCATGCACCTCCCATAACTTCCCCTATGTCGCTGAGCTCTCGTGAACCTCCAATGACTTCCCCTATATCGCTCTGCTTTCGCACACCTCCTATAGCTTCCCCTACATCGCTGTGTTTTTGCGCACCTCTCCTAGCTTCCCCAATATCGTTGTGTTTTCACGCACCTCCCACAGCTTCCCATATTTCGCCATGTTTTCATGCACTTCTCATAGCTTCCCATATATTGCAATGATTTCGCGCACCTCTTATAGCTTCCCCAGATCGCTGTATTTTGCGCACCTCTCATAACTTCCCCTATTTCGCCAGTTTTTACGCACCTCCCATAGCTTCCCATATATCACTGTGTTTTCACGCACCTCCCATAGCTTCCCATTTTTCGCCTTGTTTTCGTACACCTCTCATAGCTTCCCATATATTGCGATGTTTTTGCACACCTCTCATAGCTTCACCAAAATCGCTGTGTTTTCGCGCACCTCTCATGCCTTCCCCTATGTCGCTCTGTTTTCGTACACCTCCCGTACCTTCCCATATATCACTGTCTTTTTGCGCACCTCTCACACCTTCCACTATATCGTTGTCTTTTCTCGCACCTCTCATAGCTTCACCTATATCGATGTGTTTTCGCGCGCCTCACATAGCTTCCCCTACATCGATATTTTTTCCCGCACCTCTCATACCTTCTCCTATATCGCTGTGTGTTTGCTCACCTCTCATACCTTCTCCTATATCGCCGTATTTTCGCAGACCTCTCATACCTTCCCCTATATTGCTGTGTTTTAGCTCACCTCTCATACATTCCCCATATGGCTGTATTTTCATGCACCTCCCATAACTTCCCCTATGTCACTGAGCTCTTGTGAATCTCTAATCACTTCCCCTATATCGCTCTGCTTTTGCACACCTCCCATAGTTTCCCATATATCGCCGTGTTTTCGCACACCTCTCATACCTTCCCCAATATTGCTATGTTTTCACGCACCTCCCACAGCTTCCCATTATTCGCCATGTTTTCGAGCACCTCTCATAGCTTCCCGTATATTGCGATGGTTTTGCGCACCTCTTATACCTTCCCCTACATCGCCGTGTTTTCGCACATCTACCAGAGCTTTCCCTATATCGCTGTGCTTTTGCGCACCTCTCATACCTTCCCCTATATCGCTGCCTTTTCGCTCAACCGCTATATCTTCCCCTATATCGATGTGTTTTTGCGCAACTCCCATACCTTCCACTATATCACTGAGTTTTTGCACACTCTCATACCTTCCCATAAATCGCTGTGTTTTGCTCACCTCTCATACCTTCCCCAATATTACGGTGTTTTCGCGCACCTCCCATAGCCTCCCCGATATCACCGTGTTTTCGAGCAACTTTCATACCTTCCCCTATATCGCTGTGTTTTCATACACCTCCCATAGCTTCCCCTATATCGCCGTGTTTTCATACACCTCCCATAGCTTCCCCTATATCGCCGTGTTTTCGGGCACCTCTCATAGCTTCCCCTACATCGCCGTGTTTTCGCGCATCCCTCATACCTACCCCTACATCGCTGTGTTTTCACGCACCTCCCATAGCTTCCCCTATATCGCCAATTTTTCGCGCACCTCCAATAGCTTCCCTTGCTTCTCTGTGTTTTTGTGCACCTCTCATACCTTCCCCTATAACGCCATGTTTTTGCGCACCTTCCATATCTTCCCCTATATTCTTGTGTTTTTCCGCACCGCTCATAGATTCCCTGACATTGTTCTGTTTTTGTGCACGCCTCATAGCCTCCACTATAACGCTTTGTTTTCGCGCACCTCCCATAGCTTCCCCTATATTGCCGTATTTTCACGCCCCTCTCATATCTTCCCCCATATCGCTGTGTTTTCAGTCACCTCTCATAGCTTCCCCTATATCGCCGTGTTTTCGAGCACCTCCAATAGCTTCCCCTACATCTCTGTGTTTTCGCACACCTCTCATACCTTCCCCTATGATGCCATGTTTTTGCTCACCTTACATATCTTCCCCTATATTCCTGTGTTTTCGCGCACCTCTCATAACTGACCCTATATGCCTGTGTTTTCGCGCACCTCTTACAGCTTCCCTAAATTGCTGCATTTTTGCACACCTTCTATAGCTACCCCAATATCGTTGTTTTCGCGCAACTCCCATAACTTCCACTATATCACTGTGTTTGCGCGCACCTCTCATACCTTGCCCTAAATCGCTATGTTTTCGCACACCTTTCTTACCTTCCCCTATATTGCTGTGTTTTTCTCACCTCTCATACCTTGCCCTATATTGCTGTGTTTTCGCGCACCTCCCAAAGCCTCCCCGATATTGCCGTGTTTTCGAACACCTCTCATACTTTCTCCTATATCGCTGTGTTTTCATACACCTCCCATAGCTTCCCCTACATCGCCGTGTTTTCGAGCACCTCTCATAGTTTCCCCTACATCGGCTTGTTATCGCACATCCCTCATAGCTACCCCTACATCGCTGTGTTTTTGCGCACCACCCATAGCTTCCCATATATCGCCGTGCTTTCATGCACCTCCCAAAGCTTCCCCTGCAACGCTGTGTTTTCGCGCACCTATCATAGCTTCCCCTACATCGCCAAGTTTTCGCGCACCTCCAATAGCTTCCCCTACGTCTCTGTGTTTTCACGCACCTCTCATACCTTCCCCTGTAACGCCATGTTTTTGCGCACCTTCCATATCTTCCCCTATATCCCCGTGTTTTTCCGCACCTCTCATAGATTCCCTGACATTGATCTGTTTTCGTGCACGTCTCATAGCTTCCCCTATATCGCTGTGTTTTCACGCACCTCTCATATCTTCCCCCATATTGCTATGTTTTCGCTCACCTCTCATAGCTTCCCCTATATCGCCGTGTTTTCGCGCACCTCCCAGAGCTTCCCCTATATCGCTGTGCTTTCGGGCACCTATTATATCTTCCCCTATATTGCTGTGTTTTCACGCACATCTCATACCTTCCCCTATATCACCGTGTTTCTGCGCACCTCTCATAGCTTCCCCTATATCGCAGTGTTTTCACGCACCTCTGATAGCTGCCCCTTATTGCTGTGTTTTTGCACTCCTCCATAGCTTCCCCTATATCGCTGCATTTTCGTGCACCTGCTATAGCTTCCCCAATATCGCTGTGTTTTCGCGCAACTCCCATACCTTCCACTATATCACTGTTTGCGCGCACTTCTCATACCTTCCCCTAAATCGCTATGTTTTCGCACACCTTTCTTACCTTCCCCTATATCGCTGTGTTTTTCTCACCTCTCATAGCTTCCCCTATATCGCCGTATTTTCGAGCACCTCTCATACTTTCTCCTATATCGCTGTGTTTTCATACACCTCCCATAGCTTCACCGATATCACCGTGTTTTCGGGCACCTCTCATAGCTTCCCCTATATCGGCTTGTTTTCGCGCATCCCTCCTACCTACCCCTACATCGTGGTGTTTTTGCATACCAACCATATATTCACCTATATCGCGGTGTATTCGCGCACTTCTCATACCTTCACCTATATTGCTGTGTTTTCGCGCAGCTCTCATACCTTCCCCTATATTGCTGCGTTTCGCGCACCTCCCATAGTTTTCCCTACATCGCTGTGTTTTTGTGCACCTCTCATAAATTCCCCTATAACGCTGTCATTTTGCGCGCCTCTCATAGCTTCCTGTACATCGCCGTGTTTTCGCACACCTCTCATAGGTTCCCCTCTGTCGCAGAGGTGCATGAATACATGGTGATATAGGGGAATCTATGGGAGGTGCGTGGAAACACAGCGATATAGGGGAAGGTATGAGTGTTGCGCGAAAACACAGTGATGTTGGGGAAGCTATGAGAGGTGCGCAAAAAAACAGCAATGTACAGGAAGGTATGAGATGTGCGCAAAATCACCGTGTTATAGGGGAAGTTATGAGAGCTGCACGAAAACAAGCAAATATATAGGAAGCTGTGGGATGTGCGTGAAAACACAGCGATATAGGGGAAAGTATGAGAGGTGCGCAAAAACACAGTGACATAGGGGAAGGTATGAGTGGTGCGCGAAAACACAGCGATATAGGGGAAGCTAAGGAAGGTGCACGAAACACAGCGATGTCGGAGAAGTGATGGGAGGAGCACGAAAACACAGCAATGCAGGGGAAGCTATGAGGTGCACAAAAACAAAGCGATATAGGGGAAGGTATGAGAGGTGCACGAAAATACGGCGATATCAGGGAATCTATGGGAGATGTGCGAAAACAGAGCAATATAGGGGAAAGTATGAGAGGTGCACGAAAACACAGCAATACAGGGGAAGGTATGAGAGGTGCACGAAAACACAACAATACAGGGGAAGGTATGAGAGGTGCGTGAAAACACAGTAATATAGGGCAAGCTATGGGAGGTGCGCAAAAACATAGTGATATAGGGGAAGCTATGGGAGGTGTGCGAAAACACAGTGATATATGGGAAGCTATGGGTGGTGCGCGAAAACACGGCGATATAGGGGAGGGTATGAGAGGTGTGCGAGAACACAGCGACAGAGGGGAAGGTATGAGAGGTGCGCGAAAGACAGCGATATAGGGGAAGCTATGGGAGGTGCGCGAATATACAGTGATATATGGGAAGCTATGAGAGGTGCGCGAAAACCCGGCGATATAGGGGAAGGTATGAGAGGTGCCCGAAAACACCGCGATATAGGGGAAGCTCTAAGAGGTGCGCAAAAAGAACGTGATATCGGGGAACCTATGAGAGGTGCGCGAAAACACAGCCATATATTGGAAGCTATGAAAGGTGCGCAAAAGCACGGTGATATTGTGGAAGCTATGGGAGTTGCACGAAAACATGTCGTGATAGAGGAAGGTATGAGAGGTGCGCGATAACACAGTGATATTGAGGAAGCTATGAGAGGTGAGCGAAAACACAGCGATATAGGGGAAGGTATGAGAGGTGCGCGAAAACACGGTGACACAGGGGAATGTATCAGAGGTGTGAGAAAACACAGCCATATTCACAGTCACTTCCCTAGTTCTGAGTTTTCCGCAAATTGGTGCGCACCCCAACCCCGCTGACATGCCCGCAGGCATAACAGATTTTTTCAGAGCAACAATCATTTCAAACCGTTCAGAAAATTGTTGAAATATAACCATTGTAAATTCTTTGCAAATCTTGGTGTAACTTCAAACCCGTCTTGAATCCGAAAGCACATGCGATTATCTTCGAGCATAAACCGTGTCAAACAGTTCAGAAAATGGCTGCCTCGACGAGGGTGTGAGCGTTAACGGCAAACAGGAACGTGTTCGTATGCAAATCTTGATTAGCAACCTCCAATTTAAAAACACAATACGAACAGATCTCAAAAAAAATAAAAGGCATACGAATGAAACAAATTTGAGATTCGTCACTATTGAAAATCCACATACACACCCAAATCCGGGAACACCACCAAACCCTCTCACACCCGCATTAGAGTATGCCAAAGAAAGAATCATTTCAAAACCTTCCAAAAATATCTGTCTGCCCAAGTTTGAAGTGGCGAGCCGAGGTATGGCTAGAGGCGAGAGGCTAGTGGCGAGTATTGGCTACAGGCTAGAGGCTGGAGGCTAGGGTCGAGGCTTGGCTAGAGTCTAGAAGCAAGGCTTCGCTAGAGGCGAGAGGCGACTCTTGGCTAGAGGCGAGAGGCGACTCTTGGCTAGAGGATAGAGGCAAGAGGCGACTCTTGGCTAGAGGATAGAGGCGAGAGGCGACTCTTGGCTAGAGGATAGAGGCTAGGGGGAGGCACTTCTCAGATTTCCTCCATATCGCCGTGATTTTGTGTACCTCTCATACCTTCCCCTAGATCACCGAGAATTTGCGCACCTGTCATAGCTTCCCTTATATTTCCGTTTTCGCGCAGCTCACATAGCTTCCCCTACATCGCTGTGTTTTCGCGCACCTCTCATACCTTCCACTCTATTTCTGTGTTTTCACGCACCTCCCATAGCTTCCCCAAAATCGCAGTTTTTGCGCACCTCTTATACCATCCTCTACATCGCCTTGTATTTGCACAGCTCATATAGCTTCCCCTATATCGCCGTGTTTTTACTCACCTCTCACACCCTCCCCTGTATCACCGCGTTTTCGCGCACCTCTCATACATTCTCCTGCATCGTTGTGATTTTGCGCAACTCTCATACATTGCACTATATCGCTGTGTTTTCGCACACGTCCCATAACTTCCCGTATATTGCTGTGTTTTTGCACACCTCCCATAGCTTCTCCTATATTGCTGTGTTTTTGCTTCCCTCTCATAACTTCCGCTATATTGCCGTGTTTTCGCGCACCTCCCATAACTTCCCCAAAAGCGCTGTTTTCGCGCACCTCTTATACCTGCTTCTATAAAGCTCTGTATTTGCGCACCACACATAGCTTCCCCCTATATTGCCGTGTTTTCACTCACCTCTCATACATTGCAGTATATCGCTGTGTTTTCGTACACGTCCCATACCTTCCCATATATTGCTGTGTTATCGCACACCTCCCATAGCTTCCACCATTTTGCTGTGCTTTTGCGCACCACCCACAGCTTCCCCTATATCGCTGTGTGTTTGGTTCCTTCTCATAATTTCCCCTATATCATCGTGTTTTCGCGCACCACCCATAACTTCCCCTACATGGCTGTGTTGTCGCGCACTTCTCATAACTTCCCCTATATCGCCACGTATTCGTGCACCTCTAATACTATACCCTACATCACCGTTTCTTCGTGCACCTCTCATACCTTCCCCTATATCACTCTGTTTTCGCACACCACCCACAGCTTCCCCTATATCGCCCTGTTTTTGCGCACCTCTCATACCTTCCCGTATATCACTGTGTTATCGTGCACCTCTCATAGCTAACCCTCTACCGTTGTGTTCTCATGCACTTCTCATAGCTTCCCATATATTGAGATGTTTTCACGCACCTCCCATAGGTTCCCCTATATCGCTATGTTTTCTCGCACCTCTCATACCTTCCCCTATATCGCTATGTTTTCGCGCAACTCCCATAGCTTCCCATATATCGCTGTGTTTTCACACACCTCCCATAGCTTCGCCTATATCATTGTGTTTTCCCGCACCTCTGATACCTTCCCCTATATCGCTATGTTTTCGCGCACCACTCATATCTTCCACTATATCGCTGTGTTTTTGCGCGCGTCCCATATCTTCCTGTATATTGCTGTGTTTCCGCGCACCTCCCATAGGTTCCACTATATCGCCATTTTTTCACGCACCTCTTATACATTCCCCTATAGCGCTGTTTTCGCGCACCTCTCATAGCTTTCCCAAAATCTCTGTTTTCGTGCACTTCTCTTAGCTTCCCCATATCGATGTGTTTTCGTGCACCTCTCATACCTTCCTCTATTTCGCTGTGTTTTCACGCACCTCGCATTGCTTCCCTTACATCGCCGTGTTTCTGCGCACCTCTCATATCTTCCCCTACATTGCGGTGTTATGGCACACCTCTCATATCTTCCCCTATATCGCTGTGTTTTTCCTCACCTCTCATAGCTGTCACTATATTGCCATGTTTTCGCGCAGCTCACATACCTTCCCCTATAGAGCTGCGTTCTGTCTCACTTCTCATACCTTCCGCTAATTCGCCGTGTTTTCGCGTACCTCTCATAAATTCCACTACATCGCTGTGTTTTCGCGCACCTCTCATACCTTCCCCTATGTCGCCGTGTTTTCGTGCACATGTCATATCTTCTCCTATATCGCTGTGTCATCAAGCAGCTCTCTTAACTTTCCTTATATTGCTGAGCTTTCACGCATCTCCCATAGCTTCCCCTATTTTCCTGAGCTTTCGTGCACCTCTCAACACTTCCTCTATATAGCTCTGCTTTCACGCACCTCCCATAGCTTCCCCTACATCGCTGTTCTTTTGCGCACCTCTCATGCCTTCCCCTATATCGCCCTGCTTTCACGCACCTCCCATAGCTTCCCATATATCGCCATGTTTTTGCGCACCTCTCATACCTTCCCCTATATCACTGTGTTATTGTGCACCTCTCATAGCTAACCCTCTACCGCTGTGCTATCATACACCTCTCATAGCTTCCCATATATTGAGATGTTTTCACGCACCTCCCATAGGTTCCCCTATATCACTGTTTTCTCGCACCTCTCATACCTTCCCCTATATCGCTACGTTTTCACGCAACTCCCATAGCTTCCCGTGTATCGCTGTGTTTTCGCAAACCGCCCACAGCTTCCCCTATATCGCTGTGTTTTCCCGCACCTCCCATTGCTTTCCAATATCATTGTGTTTTTGTGCACCTCTGATACCTTCCCCAATATCGCTGTGGTTTCGCTTACCTCTTATAGCTTCCCCTATATCGCGATGTTTTCGCGCACCACTCATATCTTCCACTATATCGCTGTGTTTTCGCGTGCGTCCCGCAACTTCCTGTTTATTGCTGTGTTTCCGCACACCTCCCATAGGTTCCTCTACATCGCCATGTTTTTGTGCACCACTCATACATTCCCCTATAGTGCTGTGTTTTTGCGCACCTCTCATAGATTTCCCAAAGTCTCTGTGTTTTCGCGCACCTCTCATATCTTCTCCTATTTCGCCGTGTTTTCACGCACCTCACAGAGGTTCCCCAATATCGCTGTATTTTCTCGCACCTCTCATGCCTTCCCCTATATCGCTCTGTTTTCCTGCACCTTGCACAGACTCCCATATATTGCTGTGTTTTCGCGCACTTCTCATACCTTCCCCTATATCGCTGTGTTTTTGCTCACCTCTCATAGCTTCCCATATATTGAGATGTTTTCACGCACCTCCCATAGGTTCCCCTATATCACTATGTTTTCTCGCACCTCTCATACCTTCCCCGATATCGCTGTTTTCGCGCAACTCTCATAGCTTCCCATATATCGCTGTGTTTTCGCATACCTCCCATAGCTTCCCCTATATCATTGTGTTTTCCCGCACCTCCCATTGCTTTCCAATATCATTGTGTTTTTGCGCACCTCTGATACCTTCCCCAATATCGCTGTGTTTTCGCTTAACTCTTATAGCTTCCCCTATATCGCAATGTTTTTGCGCACTTCTCATACCTTCCCCTATTTCGCTGTGTTTTCACGCACCTCGCATTGCTTCCCCTACATCGCCGTGTTTCTGCGCACCTCTCATATCTTCCCCTACATTGCGGTGTTATCACACACCTCTCATATCTTCCCCTATATCGCTCTATTTTCGCGCACTTCTCATACCTTCCCCTATATCGCTGTGTTTTTCTTCACCTCTCATAGCTGCCTCTATATTGTCATGTTTTCGCGCAGCTCACACACCTTCCCCTATAGAGCTGCGTTCTGTCTCACCTCTCATATCTTCCGCTAATTTGCCGTGTTTTCGCGTACCTCTCATACATTCCCCTACATCGCTGTGTTTTTGCGCATCTCTCATACCTTCCCCTATATCGCCGTGTTTTCGCAGTCCTCTCATGCCTTTCCCTATATTGCTGTGTTTCAGCGCACCTCTGATACCTTCCCCTGTATCGCTGTTTTTTCACGCACCTCTCATACCTTCTCCAATATCACCGTGTTTTCGCGCACATGTCACATCTTCTCCTATATCGCTGTGTCATCAAGCAGCTCTCATAACTTCCTCTATATTGCTCAGTTTTCATGCATCTCCTATAGCTTCCCCTATGTTGCTGTGCTTTCGTGCACCTCTCATCACTTCCTCTATATCGCTCTGCTTTCACGCACCTCCCATAGCTTCCGCTACATCGCTGTGCTTTTGTGCACCTCTCATACCTTCCCCTATATCATTGTGTTATCGTGCACCTCTCATAGCTAACCCTCTACCGCGCGTTCCAAAACTTCCTGTATATTGCTGTGTTTCCGCGCACCTCCCATAGGTTCCTCTATATCGCCATGTTTTCGCACACCTCTCATACATTCCCCTATAACGCTGTTTTCGCGCACCTCTCATAGCTTTCCCAAAATTTCTGTCTTTTCGCTCACCTCTCCTACTTTCCACTATATCGCTGTGTTTTCGCGCACTTCTCTTAGCTTCCCCATATCGATGTGTTTTCGTGCACCTCTCATACCTTCCCCTATTTCGCTGTGTTTTCACGCACCTTGCATTGCTTCCCCTACATCGCCGTGTTTCTGCGCACCTCTCATACCTTCCCCTATATCGCCATGTTATCGCAGACCTCTCATGCCTTCCCCTATATTGCTGTGTTTCAGCGCACCTCTGATACCTTCCCCTATATCGCTGTTTTGTCACGCACCTCTCATACCTTCCCCAATATCACCGTGTTTTTGCGTACCTCTCATACATTCCCCTACATCGCTGTGTTTCTGCGCACCTTTCATACCTTCCGCTATATCGCCGTGTTATCGCAGATCTCTCATGCTTTCCCCTATATTGCTGTGTTTCAGCGCGCCTCTGATACCTTCCCCTATATCGCTGTTTTGTCACGCACCTCTCATACCTTCCCCAATATCACCGTGTTTTTGCGTAGATGTCATATCTTCTCCTATATCGCTGTGTCATCAAGCAGCTCTGATAACTTCCTTTATATTGTTCAGTTTTCACGCATCTCCCATAGCTTCCCCTATGTTGCTGTGCTTTCATGTTCCTCTCATCACTTCCTCTATATTGCTCTGCTTTCACGCACCTCCCAAAACTTCCCATATATCGGCTTTTTTTTTTGCACAACTCTCATACCTTCCCGTATATCACTGTGTTATCGTGCACCTCTCATAGCTAACCCTCTACCGCTGTGTTCTCGTGCACCTCTCATAGCTTCCCATATATTGAGATGTTTTCACGCACCTCCCATAGGTTCCCCTATATCGCTGTTTTCTCGCACCTCTCATACCTTCCCCTATATCGCTACGTTTTCACGCAACTCCCATAGCTTCCCATATATCGCTGTGTTTTCGCACACCTCCCATAGCTTCCCCTATATCGCTGTGTTTTCCCACACCTCCCATTGCTTTCCAATATCATTGTGTTTTCGCGCACCTCTGATACCTTCCCAAATATCGCTGTGTTTTCGCTTACCTCTTATACCTTCCCCTATACCGCGATGTTTTCGCGCACCACTCATATCTTCCACTATATCGCTGTGTTTTCGCGTGCGTCCCGTAACTTCCCGTATATTGCTGTGTTTCCGCACACCTCCCATAGGTTCCCCTATCTCGCCATGTTTTTGCGCACCTCTCAAACATTCCTCTATAGTACTGTGTTTTTGTGCACCTCTCATAGCTTTCCCAAAATCTCTGTGTTTTCGTGCACTTCTCATATCTCTTCCTATTTCGCCGTGTTTTCACGCACCTCACATAGGATCCCCAATATCGCTGTATTTTCTCGCACCTCTCATGCCTTCCCCTGTATCGCTCTGTTTTCCTGCAGTTTGCATAGACTCCCATATATTGCTGTGTTTTCGCGCACTTCAAATACCATCCCCTATATCGCTGTGTTTTTGCTCACCTCTCATAGCTGCCACTATATAGCCAAGTTTTTGCACCACTCTCATACCTTCCCCTATATTGCTGTGTTTTCGCACACCTCCCATAGCTTCCCCTATATCGCTGTGTTTTCCCGCACCTCTCATGGCTTCCCAATATCGTTGTGCTTTCGTGCACCTCTGATACCATCCCCAATATCGCCGTGGATTCGCGCAGCTCTCATACATTTCCCTAAATTGCCGTGGTTTGCGCACCTCTCATACCTTCCCCTATATCGCTTTGTTATCACGCACTTCTCATAGCTTCCCCTCTGCCGCTGTGTTCTCGTGCACATCTCATAGCTTCCCATATATTGCGACGTGTTCGTGCACCTCTCATAGCTTCCCCCAAATCGCTGTGTTTTCGCGCACCTCTCATAGCTTCCCCTATAATGCTGTGTTTTCGCGCACCTCACATCGCTTCCCCTACATCTCTGTGTTTTCGCGCACATCTCATATCTTCTCCTATATCGCCGTGTTTTCACGCACCTCCCATAGCTTCCCAGTTATCTCTGTGTTTTTGCGCACCTCTCATTCCTTCCCCTGTATCACTGTGTTTTCGCACACCTCCCATAGCTTCACCTATATCGCTGTGTTTTTGCTCATCTCTCATAGCTTTGCCTATATCGCCGTGTTCTCACGCACCTCTCATACCTTCCCCTTTTTAGCTGAGTTTTCGTTCATCTGTCATACCTACTCCTATATCGCCGTGTTTTTGTGCACCTTTTATAGCTTCCTCAATATCGCTGTTTTCGTGCACCTATCATACCTTCCCCTATATCACTGTGTTTTCCCGCTTCTCCCATTGCTTTCCAATATCATTGTGTTTTCGCGCACCTCTGATACCTTCCCCAATATCGCTGTGTTTTCGCTTACCTCTTATAGCTTCCACTATATCGCGATGTTTTCGCGCACCACTCCTATCTTCCACTATATCGCTGTAATTTTGCGTGCGTCCCATAACTTCCTGTATATTGCTGTGTTTCAGCGCACCTCCCATAGGTTCCCCTTTATCACCATGTTTTCGCGCACTTCTTATCCATTACCCTGTAGCGCTGTTTTCGCGCACCTCTCATCGCTTACCCAAAATCTCTGTGTTTCCGTGCACCTCTCATACCTTCCCCTATATCGCCGTGTTTTCGCAGACCTCTCATGCCTTCCCCTACATCCCTGTGCTTTTGCGCACCTCTCATACCTTCCCCTATATCGCTACGTTTTTGCGCAGCTCCCATAGCTCCCGATATATCGCTGTGTTTTCGCACACCTCCCATAGCTTCCCCTATATTGCTGTGTTTTCTCTCACTTCCCATAGCTTTCCAATATCATTGTGTTTTCCCGCACCTCTGATACCTTCCCCAATATCGCTGTGTTTTCGCTTACCTCTTATAGTTTCCCCTATATCGCGATGTTTTCGCGCACAACTCATATCTACCACTAAATCGCTGTGTTTTTGCGCGCGTCCCATAACTTCCTGTTCATTGCTGTGTTTCCGCGCACCTCCCATAGGTTCCTCTATATCGCCGTGTTTTCACGCACCTCTCATACATTCCCCTATAGTGCTGTTTTTGTGCATCTCTCATAGCTTTCCCAAAATCTCTGTGTTTTCGCGCACGTCTCTTACATTCCACTATATTGCTGTGTTTTCGCGCACTTCTCTTAGCTTCCCCATATCGATGTGTTTTCATGCACCTCTCATACCTTCCCCTATTTCGCTGTGTTTTCACGCACCTCGCATTGCTTCCCTACGTCGCCGTGTTTCTGCGCACCTCTCATATCTTCCCCTACATCGTGGTGTTATCGCACACCTCTCATAGCTTCCCCTATATCGCTCTACTTTCCTGCACTTCTCATGCCTTCCCCTATATCGCTGTGTTTTTGCTCTCCTATCATAGCTACCACTATATTGCCATGTTTTCACGCAGCTCACATACCTTCCCCTATAGAGCTGCGTTCTGTCTCACATCTCATACCTTCCGCTAATTTGCCATGTTTTTGCGTATCTCTCATACCTTCTCCTATATCGCTGTGTTTTCGCAGACCTCTCATGCCTTCCCCTATATTGCTGTGTTTCAGCGCATCTCTGATACCTTCCACTATATCGCTGTTTTTTCACGCATCTCTCATACTTTCCCCAATATCACCGTGTTTTCGCGCACATGTCACATCTTCTCCTATATCGCTGTGTCATCAAGCAGCTCTCATAACTTCCCCTATATTGCTCAGTTTTCACGCATCTCCTATAGCTTCCCCTATGTTGCTGTGCTTTCGTGCACCTCTCATCACTTCCTCTATATCGCTCTGCTTTCACGCACCTCCCATAGCTTCCGCTACATCGCTGTGCTTTTGCGCACCTCTGATGCCTTTCCCTATATCGCCCTGCTTTCACACACCCCCCATAGTTTCCCATATATTGCCATGTTTTTGCACACCTCTCATACCTTCCCCTATATCATTGTGTTATCGTGCACCTCTCATAGCTAACCCTCTACCACGCGTCCCATAACTTCCTGTATATTGCTGTGTTTCCGTGCACCTCCCATAGGTTCCTCTATATCGCCATGTT
Source organism: Mobula birostris (assembly GCF_030028105.1). Classification (NCBI taxonomy): domain Eukaryota; kingdom Metazoa; phylum Chordata; class Chondrichthyes; order Myliobatiformes; family Myliobatidae; genus Mobula; species Mobula birostris. The sequence goes on from NW_027278623.1 coordinate 58,837, forward strand.
TTCACACAGCTCTCATACATTCCCCTATAGCGCTGTTTTCGCGCACCTCTCATAGCTTTCCCAAAATCTCTGTGTTTTCGCTCACCTCTCCTACATTCCACTATATCGCTGTGTTTTTGCGCACTTCTCTTAGCTTCCCCATATCGATGTGTTTTCGTGCACCTCTCATACCTTCCCCTATTTCGCTGTGTTTTCACGCACCTCGCATTGCTTCCCCTACATCGCCGTGTTTCTGCGCACCTCTCATACCTTCCCCTATATCGCCATGTTATCGCAGACCTATCATGCCTTCCCCTATATTGCTGTGTTTCAGCGCACCTCTGATACCTTCCCCTCTATCGCTGTTTTTTCACGCACCTCTCATACCTTACCCAATATCACCGTGTTTTCGCGCAGATGTCATATCTTCTCCTATATCGCTGTCATCAAGCAGCTCTCATAACTTCCCTTATATTGCTCAGTTTTCACGCATCTCCCATAGCTTCCCCTATGTTGCTGTGCTTTCATGCACCTCTCATCACTTCCTCTATATCGCTCTGCTTTCACGCACCTCCCATAGCTTCCCATATATCGGCGTGTTTTTGAGCACCTCTCATACCTTCCCCTATATCACTGTGTTATCGTGCACCTCTCATAGCTAACCCTCTACCGCTGTGTTCTCGTGCACCTCCCATAGCTTCCCTTATATCGTTGTGCTTTTGCGCACCTCTCATACCTTCCCCTATATCACTGTGTTTTCACGCACCTCTCATGCCGTCCCCTATATCGCTGCATTTTCGCGCACACCCATTGCTTGCCCTATATCGATGTGTTTTCAAGCACCACTCATACCTTCACGTATATCGCCGTGTGTTCGCGCACCTCCCATAGCTTCCCCTATATCACTGTGTTATCGCGCACCTCTCATAGCTTTCCATATATTGCAATTTTTTCACGCACCTTTCATAGCTTCCGCGATATCCCTGTGATTTCCGGCACCTCCCAAGGCTTCCCCTATATCGCTGTGTTATTGCTCACCTCTCATAGCTTTCCCTATGTCATTCTGTTTTCGTGCACCTCTCATAGCTTCCCCTACATCCCTGTGTTTTTGCTCACCTCCCAAGGCTTCCAATATAGCGCTGTGTTTTCGCTCACCAATCATAGCTTCCCCTTTATCACCGTGTTTTCGCGCAGATCTCATTACTTCCCCTATATCGCTGTGTTATCAAGCAGCTCACAGAACTTCCTCTATATCACCATGTTTTCAGGGACCTCTCATAGCTTCACATTTTTCGCCGTGTTTTCGCGCACCACTAATAGCTTCCCATATATTGCGATATTTTTGCAAACCTCTCATAGATTCGCCCAAATCGCGGTGTTTTTGCACACTTCTCATAGCTTCCCCTATATCTCTGTGTTTTCGCGCACCTCTCATAGCTTTCCATATATTGCAATGTTTTCGCGCACCTCTCATAGCTTCCCCGATATCCCTGTGATTTTGCGCACCTCCCAAGGCTTCCCCTATATCGCTGTGTTATCGCTCACCTCTCATAGCTTCCCCTATGTCGTTCTGTTGTCGCGCACCTCTCATAGCTTCCCCTACATCCCTGTGTTTTTGCTCACCTCCCAAGGCTTCCAATATAGCGCTGTGTTTTCGCTCACCAATCATCGCTTCCCCTATATCACCGTGTTTTCGCGCAAATCTCATTACTTCCCCTATGTCGCTGTGTTACCAAGCAGCTCACATAACTTCCTCTATATTGCCATGTTTTCAGGAATCTCTCATAGCTTCCCATTTTTTGCTGTGTTTTCGCGCACCACTAATAGCTTCCCATATACTGCGATATTTTCGCAAACCTCTCATAGATTCGCCCAAGTAGCTGTGTTTTTGCACGCTTCTCATAGCTTCCCCTATATCTCTGTGTTTTCACGCACCTCTCATAGCTTCTCTTCTATCGCTGTGTTTTCGTGCACCTCTCATAGCTTTCCATATATTGCAAAGTTTTCACGCACCTCTCATAGCTTCCCCGATATCTCTGTGATTTCGCGCACCTCCCAAGGCTTCCCCTATATCGCTGTGTTATCGCTCACCTCTCATAGCTTCCCCTATGTCGTTCTGTTTTCGCGCACCTCTCATAGCTTCCCCTGTATCGCTGTGTTTTCGTGCATCACCCATAGCTTACCATATATCACTGTGTTTTCCCGCACCTCTCATAGTTTTCCCTATATCACCTTGTTTTTGCGCACCTCTCATACCGTCTCCTTCTTTGCTGAGTTTTCACTCATCTCTCATACCTGTCCTATATCGCCGTGTTTTCTTGCATCTCCTATAGCTTCCTCTATATCACTGTGTTTTCACGCACCTCCCATAGCTTCCCATATATCGCCGTGTTTTCGCGCACCTCTCATGCCTTACCCTATATCACTGTTTTTGCACACCTCTCATACCTTCCCCGACATTGCAGTGTTTTTGCGCACCTCTAAGAGATTCCCCAATCTCACTGTGTTTTCATGCACCTCCCGCAACTTCCCCAATATCGCTGTGTTTTTGCTCTGTCATACCTTCCCCTATATGGCTGTGTTTTTTGGCACACCACTGATACATTGCCCTGTATCGCCGTGTTTTCACGCACTCTCATACCTTCCCCTATATCACCGTGTTTTTTCAAGCTTCTCCTACCTTCCGCTACATCACTTTGTTTTCACGCACCTACCATAGCTTCCCCTGTATCGCTGTGTTTTTGCGCACCTCTCATAGCTTCCCCTTTGTTGCTGTGTTTTCGCGCACCTTTCATAGCTTCCTCTATATTGCTGTGTTTTCGCACACCTCTCATACCTTCCCCTATATCGCTGTGTTTGCATTCACCTCTCATACCTTCACTTATATCACCAAAATTTCACGCACCTCACATAGCTTCCCCCTATATTGCCATGTTTTCCCTAACCTCTCATACCTTCCCCTGTATCGCCGCGTTTTCACGCACCTCGCATACATTCTCCTATATCACCATGTTCTAACGCACCTCCCATAGCTTCCCCTATATCACTGTGTTTTCTTGCACCTCTCATACCTTCCCCTATATCGCTATGTTTTCACGCAACTCCAATAGCTTCCAATATATCGCTGTGTTTTCGTGCAGCTCTCATATTTCCTCTGTATCGCTGTGTTTTCGCGCACCTCTCATACCTTACCCTAAATCATTGTTTTTTCATGCACCTCTCATATCTTCCCCTATATCGCCGTGTTTTCCCGCACCTCCCACAGCATCCCCAAAATCGCTGTTTTCGCGCACCTCATGTACCTTCCTCTATATCACTCTGTTTTTGCGCACCTCACATAGCTTCCCCCTATATTGCCATGTATTCCCTAACCTCTCATACCTTCCCCTGTATTGCAGCGTTTTCGCGCACCTCGCATACATTCTCCTATATCACCATGTTGTAACGCACCTCCCATAGCTTCCCCTATATCGCTGTGTTTTCTCGCACCTCTCATACCTTCCCCTATATCGCTATGTTTTCGCGCAACTCCAATAGCTTCCAATTTATCACTGTGTTTTCGTGCAGCTCTCATATGTTCCTCTGTATCGCTGAGTTTTCACACACCTCTCATAGCTTCCACTATATCACTGTGTTTTCCCGCACCTCTGATACCTTGCCCAATATGGCTGTGTTTTCGTGCATCTCTCATACCTATCCCTATATCACTGTGTTTTCACGCACCCCACATACCATCCACCTATATCGTTGCATTTTCGCACACCTCTCATCGCTTCTCCTAAATTGACGTGTGTTCACCCACCTCTCATTCTTTCACGTATATCGCCGTGTTTTCACGCACCTCCCATAGCTTCCCCTATATTACTTTGTTCTGATGCAGCTCTCATACCTTCTCCGATATCGCTGTAATTTGGGACACCTCCCATAGCTTCCCCTATATCGCCGTGTTTTCATGCACTTCTCATATATTCCCCTATAGTGCTGTGTTTTCGCGCACGTCTCATAGCTTTCCCAAAATCTCTGTTTTCGTGCACCTCTCATACATTCCACTATATCGCTGTGTTTTCGCGCACCTCTCATAGTTTCCCCATATCGATGTGTTTTTGCGCACCTCTCATACCTTCTCCTATATTGCCGTTTTTTCGCACACCTGTCATAGCTGCCCCTATATCGCTGTGTTTTCACCGGCCTCTCATACCTTCCCCGAAATCGCTGTGTTTTCGCGCACCTCGCATTGCTTCCCCGACATTGTTGTGTTTTCGCGCATGTTTCATACCTTCAACTGTATCGATGTGTTTTCATGCACCTCTCGTAGCTTCCCCAATATCTTTTCTTTTTAAATCTTTTTATTGAATTAGTACACAAAAGGTAAACCATATCGGCACCGATACACAGTTGCAATATAACTTTACAAGAGATATTAATACACACAAAAAAAAGTTAGTACAAACAGTGCAGTTTAAATTTGAGATAACCAGGTAATATAATAGTATACTAATTTTCAAACATGTCAATAAGGAAAAAAAAAAAAAAACACCCAAAAAATCCCCACCGTGCAACTAAACGAAAAAGCAAAGCAAAGCAATGGGCTAACTACGTATCAAGTAGAATTAAACAACTTAAAACAATCACGTCCTCAAACCCGACCTCCATTAAAAACAGTTAAAAAGCAAGAAGGGAATGTAGATATGGCCAGAGAAAGAAAAAAAAGTTGCATTAATTGAAAATGTTGAATAAAAGATCTCCAAGTCTGTTCAAATTTAACTGAAGAATCATAAAGATTACTTCTAATTTTCTCCAGATTAAAACAAAGTATCGCCTGGGAAAACCAAAAGAATGAAGTTGGAGCATTAATCTCCTTCCAATGTTGTAAAATACATCTTATCGCCATTAAAGAAAGAAATGCAGTCAATCTACGGGCTGAAGGGGAAAGATTACTGGAAATTGTAGGTAATCCAAAGATAGCAGTAATAGGATGGGGAGAAATATATATATTCAATACCTTTGAAATAATATTAAAAATATCTTTCCAAAAATTTTCCAGAGTAGGACAGGCCCAAAACATATGAGTTAAGGAAGCTATCTTCCCATGCCATCTGTCACACAAAGGGTTAATATGAGAATAAAAACGAGCTAATTTATCTTTAGACATATCTGCTCGATGGACAACTTTAAATTGAATTAGGGAGTGTTTAGAACAGATAGAGGAAGTATTAACTGGTTGTAAAATATGCACTCAGTCATCCACCGGAATAATAAGACCCAATTCCTTTTCCCAATCTGAGCTAATCTTATCAAATGGCGCTTTCTTAAGTTTCATAATAGTGTTATAAATAATAGCCGTTACACCTTTCTGACATGGATTAAGGTTAATTATAGTGTCTAAAATATATGTAGGAGGTAGCATCGGAAAGGAAGAGAGTATAGTACTTAGGAAATTTCTAACTTAGAGATATCTAAAAAAATGTATTCTTGGTAAGTTATATTTGTTAGATGATTGCTCAAAAGACATAAGGGAACAATCTAAAAATAAATCCAAAAACCATGAAATACCATTAGTCTTCCAAATTTAAAAGGCACGGTCAGTGGAAGAGGGAGGGAAGAATATATTACCTAAATAGAAATCGCAAGCCCAAATTGATTAAGATCGAAAAATTTTCGGAATTGAAACCATATACGTAAGGTATATTTAACTATCGGGTTACAAACCAGTTTCCGGCGTTTCAAATCAAAAGGAAGAGAAGAACCTAAAATGGAGCCAAGTGCATAACCTGGAGCAGATTGTAATTCCAATACTACCCATTGAGGAATGGATAGTGTATCTTGATCAAGTAACCAAAATTTCATATGTCAAATATTAATTGCCCAATAATAGAATCTAAAGTTAGGTAATGCGATACCTCCATCTCTCTTAGCTTTCTGTAGATGTATTTTACCCAACCTCGGGTTTTTATTTTGCCAAATAAATGAAGAAATTTTAGAGTCAACTTTATCAAAAAAGGATTTGGGAACAAAAATTGGTAGTGCCTGAAATACATATAAAAATTTTGAAAGAATAAACATCTTAACAGCATTAATAAGACCAATCAAAGTTAAATAAAATGGAGACCATTTAAATGAGAGTTGAGTAATGTGATCGATTAAGGGTAGGAAATTACTCTTAAATAAATCTTTATGTTTACAGGTAACTTTAATCCCAAGATATGAAAAATGATTATTAACCAAGTTAAACGGGAGATTCTGATATAAGGACACTTGCTTATTAATCGGATAAAGTTCACTCTTACCGAGATTTAACTTATAACCTGAAAAGAGACTAAATTGTGCTAATAAATCTAAAGTAGCAGGGATGGATTTTTGAGGATTAGAAATATATAAAAGTAAGTCATCAGCATAGAATGATACTTTATGGGACTTTAAACCACGAGTTATCCCAATAATATTTGGAGATTCTCGAATGGCAATTGCAAGAGGTTCTAATGCAATATCAAATAATAAAGGACTAAAAGGACAACCTTGTCTGGTACCTCGAAAAAGAGGGGAAAACGGTGAGCTTAAAGAGTTAGTACGGACTGAGGTCATAGGAGAATGATATAACAATTTGATCCAGGATATAAATTTCGGGCTGAAATTGAACATTAAGGCCATTCAACTCTGTCAAAGGCTTTTTCAGCGTCTAACGAAATGACGCACTCAGGATCATTTTGTGAGGGAGTATAAACAATGTTTAACAGTGTATGAAAGTTATAAAAAGAGTAACGACCTTTAATAAAACCCTTTTGGTCTTCCGAAATGATATAAGGAAGTGCTTTTTCTAATTTGTTTGTGAATAATTTAGAAAAAGTTTCAGAATCAGCATTTAATAAGGATATTGGTCTATAAGATGCACATTGAGCAGGATCTTTATCCTTCTTTAATATTAAAGAGATCGAAGCTCTATAGAAGGATTCAGGAAGTTTACCAAGTTTTAATGAGGCCTCCAGAACCCTGAGTAACCAAAGGATTAATGCAGATGCAAAACATTTATAAAATTCCAAGGTAAACCCATCAGGACCAGGAGCTTTCCCTGGACTAGCACCTCACATAGCTTCCCCTACGTTGCTGTGTTTTCATGCGTCTCTCATAGCTTCTCCTATGTCGCCATGTTTTCACGCACCTCCCATAGCTTACCCTATATCGCTGTGTTTTCTCGCACCTCTCATGCCTTCCCCTGTATTGCTCTGTTTTCGTGCACCTCCCATAGCTCCCATATATCCCCAAATCAGTGCGCACCCTCACGCTGCGTTTTTTAATGTCGAGGCAGCCATTTTCTGAACTGTTTGACACGGTTTATGCTCGAAGATAATCGCATGTGCGCTTGGATACAATACCGGTTCGAAGTGACACCAAGATTTGCAAATAATTTACAATGATTATTTTTCTTCCCGAGACAACAATTTTCTGAATGGTTTGAAATGATTGTTGCTCTGAAAAAATCTGTTAGGTCTGTGGGCGTGTCAGCGGGGTTGGGGTGCGCACCAATTTGCGGAAAACGCAGAACTAAGGAAGTGACCGTGAATATGGGTGCGCACGGAGTTTTGGGGTGAAGATGATTTGGGGGTGCACACCGATTTAGTGCTGCGTTCTCGCACATGAGGGTGCGCACTGATTTGTGTGAGCGTTAACGGCAAACAGGAAGGTTTTCAGGGAAGCAGAAGGAAGGCAGAACTATCCTGACACGGAGCGTAGAAAGGAAAGCGGCAGGCAAAACCTCTCTTGGCACGGAGAGACGGAATTACACAGGTGAACCTCGGTGCTGAAGTAAAACTTAGAATACTTGACACGGAGAGACTGAGTTTCAGAGGTCACCATCGGAACTGAATTGGAAGTTGGAAAACTTACCTTGACACGGAGAGACTGAGTTCCACAGGTAAATCTCGGGACTGGAGCAAACTTAAACACACAATCCGAAACGGCCGGGAAACGAGCAAGAGGCTAGAGGCGAGAGGCGAGGCACCTCTCATAGCTTCCACGATATCGCTGTGTTTTCGCGCACCTCTCATACCTTCCCCAATATCGAAGTGTTTTCGCGCACCTCTCATGCCTTCCTCAATCACGACATGTTTTCGTGCAACTCCTATAGCTTCCAAAATATCACGGGGCTTTTGCGCACCTCTCATAGCTTCCAATTTATCCCTGTGTTTTTGCGCACCTCTCATAGCTTCCAATATATCCCTGTGTTTTTGCGCACCTCTCATAGTTTCCCCGACATCACGTTCTTTTTGAGCACATCTTAGAGCTTCCCCTACATTGCTGGGTTCCCGCGCACATCCCATAGCTTCCCCTATATCGCTGCGTTTTCGCGCACCTCTCATACCTTCCCCTGTATCGCTGTGTGTTCGCACACCTCCCATAGCTTCCCCTATATCGCTGTCTTTTTGCGCACCTCTCATAACTTCCCCTGTATCGCCCTGTTTTCACGCATCTCCCATAGCTTCCCCAACGTCGCTGTGTTTTCGTGCACCTCTCATACCTTCTCCTCTATCGCCGTGTTTTCACGCACCTCCCATAGCTTCCCATATATCGCTGTGTTTTCGCGCAGCTCTCATAGCTTCCCTTATATCGCTGCTTTTTTGCGCATCTCTCATAGATTTGCCTATATCGCCATTTTCTCACGCACCTCTCATACCTTCCCCTTTTTAGCTGAGTTTTCGATCATCTCTCATACCTTCTTCTATATCGCTGTGTTTTCGCGCACCTCTCATAGATTTCCCTATATCTCTGTTTTTTCGCGAACCTCTCATACCTTCCACTACATCCCTGTGTTTTTGCGCACCTCGCATACCTTCCCTAATATCGCCGTGTTTTCACGCACCTCCCATAGCTTCCCATATATCGCTGTGTTTTCACGTGCCTATCATACCTTCCCTATGTCACTGTGTTTTCGTGCACCTCCCATACCTTCCCCTATATCGCTGTATTTTGGCTCACCTCTCATAGATTTGCATATATCACCATGTTTTTGCGCACCTCTCATACCTTCCCCTTTTTAGCTGAGTTTTCACTCATCCCTCATACCTTCTCCTATATCGCCGAGTTTTCGTGCACCTCCTATAGCTTTCTCTATATCACTGTGTTTTCACGCACATCCCATAGCTTCCCATATTTCGCCGTGTTTTCGCGCACCTCTCATGCCTTACCCTATATCGCCATATTTTCCCACACCATGAGGTCCAGGAAAACACAGCCATATTGGGGAAGGTATGGGAGGTACGCGAAAACACAGTGACATAGGGGAAGCTGTGGGAGGTGCTCGAAAACACGGCGATATAGGGGAAGATATGAGAGGTGCGTGAAAACACAGTGATGCAGGGGAAGCTCTGCGAGGTGCTCGAAAACAGGGTGACAGAGGAGAAACTATCAGAGGTACGCGAAAACGCAGCGTTTTAAGGGAAGCTATGACACGTGCGCAAAAACAAAGCAATGTAGGGGAAGCTGTGGGACGTGTGCAAAAACACAGCGATTGAGGGCAAGGTATGAGAGGTGCACGAAGACACAGCCATATTGTGGAAGGTATGGGAGGTGCACGAGAACCCAGCAATGTACGGGAAGCTCTAAGATGTGCGCAAAAAGAACGTGATGTCGGGAAAGTTATGGGAGGTGTTCGAAAACACGGCGATGTAGGGGAAGCTATGAGAGGTGCGCGAAAACATTGCAATAGAGGGGCAGCTATGGGAAGTGCGCATAAACACAGCAACATTGGGGAAGGTATGGGAGGTGCAAGAAAACCCAGCAATGTAGGGAAGCTCTAAGATGTGCACGAAAAGAATGTGATGTGGGGGAAGTTATGGGAGGTGCTCGAAAACACAGCGTTACTGTGGACACTGTGGGAGGTGCATGAAAACACAAAGTTATAGGGGAAGCTGTGGGAGGTGCGCGAAAACACAGCGATATAGAGGAATGTATGAGAGGTGCGCGAAAACAACGATATATGGGAAGGTATGCGAGGTGCGCGAAAGCACAGCGATATAGGGGAAGGTATGAGAGGTGCACAAAAACATGGTGATGTAGGGAAAGCTATGAGAGGTATGCGAAAACACAGCGATATAGGGGAAAGTATGAGAGGTGCGCGAAAACACGGCGATATAGGCGAAGCTATGCGAGGTGCGCAAAAACACGGCGATATAGCGGAAGCTATGAGAGGTGCACGAATACACAGCGATTTAGGGTAAGCTGTAAGAGGTGTGTGAAAACATCGAAATATAAGGGAAGCTACGGGATGAGTGCGAAAACATAGCAATATTGGGGAAGTTATTGGAGGTGCCCGAAAACACTGCGATATAGAGGAAGGTATGAGAGGTACTCGAAAACATGGCCATATAGGGAATGTATGAGAGGTATGCGAAAACACAGTGATATAGGGGAAGCTATAGGAGGTGCGCGAAAACACGGCGATATAGAGGAAGGTATAAGAGGTACTCGAAAACACGGCCATGTAGGGGAATGTATGAGAGGTATGCGAAAACACAGTGATATAGGGGAAGGTATGAGAGGTGCACGAAATCACAGCCGTATTGGGGAAGGAATGAGAAGCACATGAAAACACAGTGATATACAGGAAGGTATGGGAGGTCTGCGAACACGGCGATATACGTGAATGTATGAGAGCTGCGCGAAAACACGTCGATATTAGGGAACGTATGAGAGATGAGCGAAAACACAGCTAAAAAATGGAAGGTATAAGAGGTGCGCCAGGACACGGCAATATAGGCAAAGATATGAGAGGTGAGCGAAAACACAACGATATAGGAGAAGTTATGAGAGGTGCGCAAAATCACAGCGATATAGGGGAAGGGATGAGAGGTGCGCGAAAACACAGCTAAAAAGTGGAAGGTATGAGTGGTGCGCGAGAACACGGCGATATAGGCAAAGATGTGAGAGGTGAGTGAAAACACAGCTAAAAAATGGAAGGTATGAGAGGTGTGTGAAAACACGGTGATATAGGGGAAGCCATGAGAGGGGAGCTAAAACTCAGCGATATAAGGGAAGGTATGAGAGGTGCATGAAAACACGGTGATATAGGGGAAACTATCAGAGCTGTGCGAAAACATAGCAATATAGGGGAAGCTATGGGAGGTGCACGAAAACAAAGCAATATAGGGGAAGCTGTTGGAGGTGTGCGAAAACACAGTAATACAGGGCAAGGTATGAGAGGTGTGCGTAAATACAGCCATATTGGGGAATGTTTGGGAGGTGTGGGAAAACCCAGCAATATAGGGGAAGCTATGGGAAACACTCGAAAACAAGGTGATATAGGGGAAGTTATGAAAGCTGCACGAAAACACAATGACATTGGGAAGCTATGAGAGGTGCACGAACACATGGCGATATAGGTGAAGGTATGCGAGGTGCGGGAAAACACAGCGATATAGGGGAATGTTTGAGAAATGAGCAAAAACACATCTAAAAAGTGGAGGATATGAGAGGTGCATGAGAACACTGCGATATAGGCAAAGATATGAGAGGTGAGCAAAAAAACAGCGATATAAGGAAAGGTATGATAGACACATCAAAACACAGCGATATGGGGGAAGCTACGGAAGGTGCGTGAAAACACAGCGATACAGGGGAAGGTATGAGAGGTGCGCAAAAATACAGCCAAATTGGGGAAGGTATGGGAGGTGCGTGAAAACACAGCGATAGAGGGGAAGCTATGCGAGATGCGCGTAAATGGGGTGATATAGGGGAAACTATCAGAGGTGCGCGAAAACACAGCGATTTAAGGGAAGCTATGAGAGGTGTGCGAGAACAAAGCAATGTAGGGGAACGTATGAGAGGTGCACGAGAACCCAGCAATGTAGGGGAAGCTCTAAGATGTGAGCAAAAAGAATGTGATGTCGGGGAAGTTATGGGAGATGATCGAAAACACTGCGATATAGGGGAAGGTATGAGAGGTGCGTGAAAACACAGTGATATATGGGAAGCTATGGGAGGTGCGCGAAAACAACGCAATAGAGGGGCAGCTATGGGAGGTGCGCAAAAACACAGCAATATTGAGGAAGGTATTGGATGTGCCCGAAAACACAGCGATATAGAGGAAGTAATGAGAGGTGCTTGAAAACACGGCGATGTAGGGGAATGTATGAGAGGTGCGCCAAAACACGGAGATATAGGGGAAGCTATAGGAGGAGTGCAAAATTACAGCGATATAGGGGAAGGGATGAGAGGTGCACAAAAACACAGCAATACACGGGAATCTATGGGAGGTGAGCGAAAAGAGAGCGCTATAGGGAAGGTATGATAGGTGCATCAAAACATAGCGATATAGGGGAAGCTATGGGAGGTGTGCGAAAACGCAGTGATACAGGGGAAGGTATGAGAGGTACGCAAAAACACAGCCATATTGGGGAAGGTATGGGAGGTGCGTGAAAACACAGTGATAGAGGGGAAGCTATGGGAGGTGTGTGAAAACACAGTGATAAAGGGCAACGTATGAGAGGTGCGCAAAAACTCGGCGATACAGGGGAAGGTATGAGAGGTGCGCGAAAACACAGACATATTGGGGAATGTATGGGAGGTGCGTGAAAACACAGCAGTAAAGGGAAGCTATAAGAGGTGTGCGAAAACACGGCAATATAGGAGAAGGTGTGAGAGGTGCGTGAAAGCATAGCAATATAGGGGAAGCTATGGGTGTTGCGCGACTACACAGCGGTTTAGGGGAAGGTATGACAGGTGCGCGAAAACAAACCAATATAGGGGAAGCTATGACAAGAGCGAGAAAACACGGTGATATAGGGGAAGTTATGAGAGGGAAGCAAAAACACAGCGCACATAGGGAAGCTCTGAGACGTGCACGAAAACACAGTAATATAGGGGAAGCTTGGAAAGATGTGCGCAATCACAGCGATGCAGAGGAATGTATGTGAGGTGCGTGAAAACACAGCAAAATAGGGGAATCTATGGGAGGTGCACTAAAACACAGCAATATACGGGAAGATATGGGAAATGCGCGAAAACACAGCGATATAGTGCAAGGTTTGAGAGGTGCGCGAAAATCCTGCGATACAGGGGAAGGTGTGAGAGGTGAGCGAAAACACGGCGATATGTGGGGAAGCTATGTCAGGTGCACAATAACAGAGCAATATAGAAGAAGGTATAAGAAGTGCACGAAAACAGCGATTTTGGGGAAGCTATGGGAGGTGCGTGAAAACACGGCGATATAGGGGAAGATGAGATGTACGCGAAAACACAGCGATGTAGGGGAAGCTATGGGAGGTGCGCGAAAACACTGCAATATAGCGGAAGCTATGAGAGGTGCGCTAAAAAACAATGATTTAAGGGAAGCTATGAGAGGTGCGCGAAGTCTCGCCAATATTGGGTAAGGTATGAGAGGTGCACGAAATCACGGTGATATAGAGGAAGCTATGAGGGGTGCCTCGCCTCTAGCCTCCTACCAAGCCTCGCCTCTATCCTCTAGCCTCTAGCCAAGACTCGCCTGTAGCCTTTAGCCTCTCTCCAAGCCTCGCTTTTAGCCTCTGGCCAAGCTTCGTCTCTAGCCTCTAGCCTAGCCTCGACGCTAGCCTCTAGCCTCTAGGCAAGCCTCGCCTCCAGCCTCTAGCCTCTAGCCTTTAGCCAATACTTGCCACTAGTCTCTCGCCTCTAGCCATACCTCGGCTCGCAACTTTAAACTTGTGCAGACAGATATTTTTTAAAGGTTTTCAAATGATTCTTTCTTTGGCATACTCTAGTGCGGGTGTAGAGGATTTAGTGGTGTTCCCGGATTTGGGTGTGTCTGTGGATTTTCAATAGTGACGAATCTCGAATTTATTCCATTCGTTGGGATCATAGACTCTTTATTTTTTCAAATCTGTTCGTATTGTGTTTTTAAATTGGAGGTTTCTACTCAAAATTTGCATACGAACACCTTCCTGTTCGCCATTAACGCTCAAACCTACTTCCCGACTTCATCTCCGGACCTCGTTCTTTGCAACACAACGACTAACTCTGCGCGCATCTCAATAATCCACATGAGCCACCAGAAGCTGTGTGCACCCCTGCATTTTATGACAAACCTCTAAAGTTCCTCAATCCCCAAATCAGTGCGCACCCTCATGCTGCGTTTTTTTTAATGTCGAGGCGGCCATTTTCTGAACTGTTTGACACGGTTTATGCTCGAAGATAATCGCATGTCCGTTTGGATTCAATACGGGTTTGAAATTACACCAAGATTTGCAAAGAATTTACAATGATTATTTTTATAACAATTCTCTGAACGGTTTGAAATGATTGTTGCTCTGAAAAAATCTGATATGCCTGCGGGCGTGTCAGCGGGGTTAGGGTGCGCACCAATTTGCGGAAAACGCAGAACTAAGGAAGTGACTGTGAATATGGGTGCGCACGGAGTTTTGGGGTGAACATAATTTGGGGGTGCACACTGATTCAGTGCTGCGTTCTCGCACATGAGGGTGCGCACTGATTTGTGTGAGCGTTAACGGCAAACAGGAAGGTGTTCAGGGAAGCAGAAGGAAGGCAGAACTATCCTGACACGGAGCGTAGAAAGGAAAGCAGCAGACAAAACCTCTCTTGGCGCGGAGAGACGGAATTACACAGGTAAACTGCGGTGCTGAAGTAAAACTTAGAATACTTGACACGGACAGACTGAGGTTCAGAGGTCACCATCGGAACTGAATTGGAAGTTGGAAAACTTACCTTGACACGGAGAGACTGAGTTCCACAGATAAATCTCGGGACTGGAGCAAACTTAAACACACAATCCGAAACGGCCGGGAAACGAGAGGCGAGAGGCGAGGCACCTCTCATAGCATTCCCGACATCGCTGTGTTTTCGCACACCTCTTATAACTTCCCCAGTATCGCTGTGTTTTCGCGCACCTCTCATACCTTCCTCAATCACGACATGTTTTCGTGCAACTCCCATAGCTTCCACAATATCATGGGGCTTTTGCGCACCTCTCATAGCTTCCAATATATCCCCGTGTTTTCGCGCACATCTTATAGTATCCCCGACATCACGTTCTTTTTTGCGCACATCTTAGAGCTTCCCCTACATTGCTGGGTTCCCGCGCACATCCCATAGCTTCCCCTATATCGCTGTGTTTTCGAGCACCTCTCATACCTTCCCCTGTATCGCTGTGTGTTCGCACACCTCCCATAGCTTCCCCTATATCGCTGTCTTTTTGCGCACCTCTCATACCTTCCCCAATATGGCTGTGTTATCACGCATCTCTCATAACTTCCCCTGTATCGTCCTGTTTTCACGCACCTCCCATAGCTTCTCCAACGTCGCTGTGTTTTCGCACACCTCTCATACCTTCCCCAATATGGCTGTGTTCTCGCGCACCTCTCATAACTTCCCCTTTATCGCTGTGTGTTCGCACACCTCCCATAGCTTCCCCTATATCGCCCTGGTTTCGCGCACCTCGCAAAGCTTCCCCAACTTCGATGTGTTTTCGCGCACCTCTCATACCTTCGCCTAGATCGCCGTGTGTTCACGCACCTCCCATAGCTTCCCCTATATCGCTGTGTTTTCTCGCACCTCTCATATTTTTCCCTATAACACTCTGTTCTCGTGCACATCCCATAGCTTCCCATATATTGCTGTGTTTCGTGCACCTCTCATACCTTCCCCTTTTTAGCTGAGTTTTCGCTCATCTCTCATACCTTCTCCTATATTGCTGTATTTTCGTGCACCACCCATAGCTTCCCCATATCGGTGTTTTGATGCACCTGTCATGCCTTCCCCTATATCGCTGTGTTTTCATGCACCTCTCATACTTTTCCCTATATCGCTGTGTTTTCGTGCACCTCTCATAGCTTCCCCTATATCACTGTGTTTTCACGCACCTCTCATACTGTTCCCTATGTCGTTGCATTTTCGGGCACCTCTCATCGGTTCCCCTGTATCGCCATGTTTACACACACCTCCCATAGCTTCCCCTATATCATTTTGTTTTCGTGCACCTCATACATTCTCCTATATCGCTGTGTTTTCGCACACCTCGCATAGCTTCCCATATATCGCTGTATTGTCGCTTCCCTCTCATAACTTCCCCTGTATCGCCGTGTTTTTGTGCACCTCTCATAGCTTCCCCTACATCTCTCTGTTGTCGTGCACTTCTTATACCCTCCTCTATACTGGTGTGTTTTCGTCCACCTCTCATACCATCCCCTATATCGCCGTGTCTTCACGCACCTCTCATAGCTTCCCCTATATCGCTGTATTTTTGCGCACCTCTCTTAGCATCCCCGACATCGCTGTGTTTTCGCGCAACAACAGTACCTTCCCCTATATCGCTGTGTTTTCATGCACCTCCCATAGATTCCTCTATATTGCCGTGTATTCATGAACCTCGGCGACATAGGGGAAGCTATGAGAGGTGTGCGAAAACACGGCGATGTAGGGGAGGGTATGAGAGGTGCGCAAAATCACAGCGTTATAGGGGAAGGTATGAGAGGTGCACAGAAACAGCGATGTAGGAAAAGCTATGGGAGGTGCGCAAAAACACAGCAAATTAGGGAAAGGTATGAGAGCTGCGTGATAACACAGCGATATATGGGAAGGTATGAGAAGTTGCATGAAAGCACGGCGATATAGGGGAAGCTATGAGAGTTGCGTGAAAACACAGTGATATTGGGGAAGCTATGGGATGTGCACGAAAACACGGAGATATGGGAAATGTATGAGAGGTGTGCGAAAACACGACGATATGTGGGAAGCTATGGGAGCTGCGCGAGATCACAACAATGTAAGGGAAGCTGTGAGAGGGGAGCGAAAACACGGCAATGTAGGGGAATGTATGAGAGGTGCGCGAAAACACGGCGATATTGGGGAAGGTATGGGTGTTGCGCAAAAACACAGCGATATATGGGAAACTATGGGAGATGTGCAAAAACACAGCGATGTAGGGCTAGATAAGAATGATGCGCGAAAACTCAGCGATATAGGGGAAGCTATGAGGGATGCGCGATAACAAGCCGATATAGGAGAAGCTATGAGAGGTGCCCAAAAACACGGCGATGTAGGGGAAGCTATGGTAGGTGCGTTAAACACAGCAATGTAGAGGAAGCTGTGAGAGATGCGCAAAAACACAGTGATATACTGCAAGGTTTGAGAGGTGCGCGAAAACACGGCAATGTAGGAGAATGAGAGGTGCGCGAAAATGCTGCGATACAGGGGAAGGTGTGAGAGGTGACCGAAAATACGGCGATATGGGGGGAAGCTATGTGAGTTGCGCAATAACAGAGCAATATAGAGGAAGGTATAAGAGGTGCGCAAAAACAGCGATTTTGGGGATGCTATGGGAGGTGCCTGAAAACGGCGATATAGGGGAAGATACGAGATGTTCGCGAAAACACAGCGATGTAGGGAAGCTATGGGAAGTGCGCGAAAACACTGCAATATAGCGGAAGCTATGAGAGGTATGTGAAAGAACAACGATTTAGGGGAAGGCATGAGAGGTGCACGAAAATATAGGGTAATTTATGGGAGGTGCGCGTAAACAGCGCAATATAAGGGAAGCTATGAGAGGTGCGCGAAACCTCGGCAATATTGGGGAAGGTATGAGAGGTGCACGAAATCACGGCGTTATGGACGAAGCTATGAGAGGTGCCTCACCTCTAGCCTCTTACCAAGCCTCACCTCCTGCCTCTAGCCTCTAGCCTTTAGCCAATACTCGCCACTAGCTTCTCGCCTCTAGCCATACCTTGGCTCGGCACTTTAAACTTGTGCAGACATGTATTTTTTGAAGGTTTTGAAATGATTCTTTCTTTGACATACTCTAATACGGGTGTGAGAGGGTTTGGTGGTGTTCCCGGATTTGGGTGTGTCTGTGGATTTTCAATAGTGACGAATCTCAAATTTGTTTCATTCGTAGAGATTATGACCCTTTATTTCTTTCAAACCGTATTTTCAAATCGTTTTCCGTATTGAGTTTTTAAATTGGAGGTTGCTACTCAAAATTTGCATACGAACACTTTCCTGTTTGCCGTTAACGCTCACACCCTCGTGTACTTCCTAACTTAATCTCCGGACCTTGTTCCTTGCAACACAACGACTAAATCTGCGCGCATCTCCATAATCCACATGAGCCACCAGAAACCGTGTGCACCCCTGCATTTTATGACAAACCTCTAAATCTCCTCAATCCCCAAATCAGTGCGCACCCTCACGCTGCGTTTTTTAATGTCGAGGCAGCCATTTTCTGAACTGTTTGACACGGTTTATGCTCGAAGATAATCGCATGTGCGCTTGGATACAATACCGGTTCGAAGTGACACCAAGATTTGCAAATAATTTACAATGATTATTTTTCTTCCCGAGACAACAATTTTCTGAACGGTTTGAAATGATTGTTGCTCTGGAAAAATCTGTTAGATCTGTGGGCGTGTCAGCGGGGTTGGGGTGCGCACCAATTTGCGGAAAACGCAGAACTAAGGAAGTGACCGTGAATATGGGTGCGCACGGAGTTTTGGGGTGAAGATGATTTGGGGGTGCACACCGATTTAGTGCTGCGTTCTCGCACATGAGGGTGCGCACTGATTTGGGTGAGCGTTAACGGCAAACAGGAAGGTTTTCAGGGAAGCAGAAGGAAGGCAGAACTATCCTGACACGGAGCGTAGAAAGGAAAGCGGCAGGCAAAACCTCTCTTGGCACGGAGAGACGGAATTACACGGGTGAACCTCGGTGCTGAAGTAAAACTTAGAATACTTGACACGGAGAGACTGAGTTTCAGAGGTCACCATCGGAACTGAATTGGAAGTTGGAAAACTTACCTTGACACGGAGAGACTGAGTTCCACAGGTAAATCTAGGGACTGGAGCAAACTTAAACACACAATCCGAAACGGCCGGGAAACGAGCAAGAGGCTAGAGGCGAGAGGCGAGGCACCTCTCATAGCTTCCACGATATCGCTGTGTTTTCGCGCACCTCTCATACCTTCCCCAATATCGAAGTGTTTTCGCGCACCTCTCATGCCTTCCTCAATCACGACATGTTTTCGTGCAACTCCTATAGCTTCCAAAATATCACGGGGCTTTTGCGCACCTCTCATAGCTTCCAATATATCCCTGTGTTTTTGCGCACCTCTCATAGCTTCCAATATATCCCTGTGTTTTTGTGCACCTCTCATAGCTTCCAATATATCCCTGTGTTTTTGCGCACCTCTCATAGTTTCCCCGACATCACGTTCTTTTTGAGCACATCTTAGAGCTTCCCCTACATTGCTGGGTTCCCGCGCACATCCCATAGCTTCCCCTATATCGCTGCGTTTTCGCGCACCTCTCATACCTTCCCCTGTATCGCTGTGTGTTCGCACACCTCCCATAGCTTCCCCTATATCGCTGTCTTTTTGCGCACCTCTCATAACTTCCCCTGTATCGCCCTGTTTTCACGCATCTCCCATAGCTTCCCCAACGTCGCTGTGTTTTCGTGCACCTCTCATACCTTCTCCTCTATCGCCGTGTTTTCACGCACCTCCCATAGCTTCCCATATATCGCTGTGTTTTCGCGCAGCTCTCATAGCTTCCCTTATATCGCTGCTTTTTTGCGTATCTCTCATAGATTTGCCTATATCGCCATTTTCTCACGCACCTCTCATACCTTCCCCTTTTTAGCTGAGTTTTCGATCATCTCTCATACCTTCTTCTATATCGCTGGGTTCTCGCGCACCTCTGATTGCTTCCACTATATTGCTGTGTTTTTGCGCACCTCCCATAGATTCTCCTATATCGCTGCTTTTTTGCTCATCTCTCATAGATTTGCCTATATCGCCATGTTCTCACGCACCTTTCATACCTTCCCCTTTTTAGCTTTCGCTCATCTCTCATACCTTCTTCTATATCGCTGGGTTCTCGCGCACCTCTGATTGCTTCCACTATATTGCTGTGTTTTTGCGCACCTCCCATAGATTCCCCTATATCGCTGCTTTTTTGTGCTCCTCCCATAGCTTCCCCATATCGGTGTTTTGATGCACCTGTCATACCTTCCCCTATATCGCTGTGTTTTCACGCACCTCTCATACTGTTACCTATATCGCTGCGTTTTCGGGCACCTCTCATCGGTTCCCCTGTATCGCCGTGTTTTCATACACCTCCCATAGCTTCCCCTACATCTTTCTGTTGTCGCGCACTTCTCATACCCTCCCCTATATCGGTGTGTTTTCGTCCACCTCTCATACCATCCCCTATATCGCCGTGTCTTCGCGCACCTCCCATAGCTTCCACTAGACCGCTGTTTTCGCGCACATCTCATAGTTCCCTAAATTGCTTTGTTTCGCGCACCTCTTATACCTTCCCCTGAATTGCTGTGTTTTCGCGCACCTCTCATAGATTCCCCATATCGCCGTGTTTTCGCGCACCTCTCATAGCTTCCGGTATCTCGACGTTTTTTCACGCACCTCGCATAGCTTCCCCAACATCGCTGTGTTTTCGCGTACTTCTCATAGCTTCCATTATATCACCGTAGTTTCGTGCACCTCGCATAGCTTCCCCTAGATCGCTGTGTTTTCCCGCACCTCTCATACCTCCCCCGTATCGCTGTGTGCTCTCAAACCTCTCATAACTTCCCCTACATCGCCGTGTCTTCGCGCACCTCCCATAGCTTCCACCAGATCACTGTTTTCGTGCACATCTCATAGCTTCCCCTAAATTGCTGTGTTTCACGCACCTCTCATACCTTCCCCTAAATTGCTGTGCTTCCGCGCACCTCTCATACCTTCCCCCATATCACTGTGTTTTCCCGCACCTCCCATACCTTCCTCTTTATTGCTGTGTTATCGCGCACCGCCTATAGTTTCTCCAATAATGCTGTGTTTTCACGCACTTCTCATACCTGCCCCAATATGGCTGTGCTTTCGCACACCTCCCATATCTTCCCCTATATCGCTGTGTTTTCGTGCACCTCTATAACTTCCCCTATATCGCTGTGTTTTACCGCACTTCCCATAGCTTCCCCAATATCATTGTGTTTTCGCGCACCTCACATACATTCCCCTATATCGCTGTGTTTTCGTGCACCTCACATACATTCCCCTATAATCGCTGTGTTTTCGTGCACCTCTCATAATTTCCCTTATATAACCGTGTTTTCGTGCACATCTCATACATTCAGCTACATCTCCGTGTTTTCGCGCACCTCTCATACCTTCCACTATTTCGCTGTGTTTTCATGTACGTCCCATACCTTCCCGTATATTGCTGTGTTTTAGTGCACCTCCCATAGCTTCCCCATATCGGTATTTTGATGCACCTGTCATACCTTCCCCTATATCGCTGCGTTTTCGTGCACCTCTCATCAGTTCCCCTCTATCGCCATGTTTTCACACACCTCCTATAGCTTCCCCTATATCATTGTGTTTTGGCGCACCTCTCGTACATTCTCCTATATCGCCTTGTTTTCGCGCACCTCGCATAGCTTTGCATATATCACTGTATTGTCGCTTCCCTCTCATAACATCCCCTATATCGCCGTGTTTTTGCGCACATCCCGTAGCTTCCCCTACGTCTCTCTGTTGTCGCGCACTTCTGATACCCTCCCCTATATCGGTGTGTTTTCGTCCACCTCTCATACCATCCCCTATATCGCCGTGTCTTCGCACACCTCCCATAGCTTCCACTAGATTGCTGTTTTCGCGCACATCTCATAACTTCCCCTAAATTGCTTTGTTTCATGCACCTCTCATACCTTCCCCTAAATTGCTGTGTTTTCGCGCACCTCTCATAGCTTCCGTTATCTCGACGTTTTTTCGCGCACCTCGCATAGCTTCCCCAACATCGCTGTGTTTTCGCGTACCTCTCATAGCTTCCATTATATCACCGTAGTTTCGTGCACCTCTTACCTCCTTGCACTATATCACTGTGTTTACGCGCATCTCGCATACCTACCCCTATATCACTGTGTTTTCATGCACCTCGCATACCGTCCTCTGTATCGCTGCATTTTCATGCACCTCTCATCGCTTCCCCTATATCGATGTGTTTTCAAGCACCTCTCATACCTTCACGTATATCGCCTTGTGTTCGCGCACCTCCCATTGATTTCCCTCTGCCACTCTTTTTTCGAGCACCTCTCATACCTTCAGCAATATTGATGTGTTTTCGCACACCTCTCATAACTTCCCCTATATCGCTGTTTTTCCTGCACCTCCCATTGCATCCCATTTGTCGCCGTGTTATCGCGCACTTCTCATAGCTTCCCATATATTGCGATTTTTTCACGCACCTCTCATAACTTCCCCCAAATCGCTGTTTTCGTGCACCTCTCATACCTTCCCCTATTTTGCTCTGTTCTCGTGCACCTCCCATAGCTTCCCATACTTCGCTGTGTTTTCGTGCACCTCTCATACCCTCCCCTATAACGGTGTGTTTTCGTCCACCTCTTATACCATCGCCTATATCGCCGTGTCTTCGCGCACCTCCCATAGCTTCTACTAGATCGCTGTTTTCGCCACATCTCATACCTTCCCCTAAATTGCTGTGTTTTCGCACACCTCTCATAGATTCCCCATATCGCCGTGTTTTCGTGCACCTCTCATACCTTCTCCAATATAGCTGTGTTCTCGTGCACCTCCCATAACTTACCCTGTATCGCCCTGTTTTCACGCACCTCCCATAGCTTCCCCTATATCGCTGTGTTTTTGCGCACCTCTCAAACCATCCCCTATATCGCCATGTCTTCGCGCACCTCCCATAGCTTCCACTAGATTGCTGTTTTCGCGCACATCTCATAGCATCCCCTAAATTGCTTTGTTTCGCACACCTCTCATACCTTCCCCTAAATTGCTGTGTGTTCGCACACCTCTCATAGCTTCCCCTATATCGCTGTGTGTTCGCACACCTCCCATAGCTTCCTCTATATCGATGTGTTTTTGCGCACCTCTCATACCTTCCCCAATATGGCTGTGTTCTCGTGCACCTCTCATAACTTCACCTGTATCTCCCTGTTTTCACGCACCTCCCATAGCTTCCCCTATATTGCTGTCTTTTTTTGCACCTCTCATACTTATCCTTATATCACTCTGTTCTCGTTCACATCCCGTAGCTTCCCATATATTGCTGTGTTTTTGCACAGCTCTCATACTTCTCCCTATATCTCAGTTTTCGCGCACCTCTCATACCTGCCACTATATGGCTGTGTTTTCGCGCACCTCTCATACCTTCCCCTTTTTAGCTGAGTTTTCGCTCATCTCTCATACCTTCCCCTATATCGCTGTGTTCTCATGCACCTCTCATACTGTTCCCTATATCACTGCGTTTTTGGGCACCTCTCATCGGTTCTCCTGTAACGCCGTGTTTTCACACACCTCCTACATCTCTCTGTTGTCGTGCACTTCTCATACCCTCCCCTATAACGGTGTGTTTTCGTCCACCTCTCATACCATCCCCTATATCGCCGTGTCATCGCGCACCTCTCATAGCTTCTACTAGATCGCTGTTTTCGCGCACATCTCATAGCTTTCCCTAAATTGCTTTGTTTCGCGCACCTTTCATACCTTCCCCTAAATTGCTGTGTTTTCGTACACCTCTCATAGATTCCCCATATCGCCGTGTTTTCGCGCACCTCTCATACCTTCCCCCATATCACCGTGTTTTCACGCACCTCCCATACCTTCCACTATATGGCTGTGTTATCGCGCACCGCCCATAGTTTCTCCAATAACACTGTGTTTTCGCGCACTTCTCATACCTGCCCCAATATGTCTGTGTTTTCACGCAGCTCTCATAACTTGCCCTGCATTGCGGTGTTTTCTCACACCTCCCATATATTCCCCTATATAGCTGTGTTTTCCCGCACCTCCCATAACTTCCCTAATGTCATTGTGTTTTAGCGCACCTCTCATAGCACTCCCCAAATCGCTGTGTTTTCGCGCACCACCTATAGCTTCCCCTATATCGCTGCGTTTTCGGGCACCTCTCATCGGTTCCCCTGTATCCCTGTGTTTTCACACACCTCTGATAGCTTCCCCTATATCGTTGTGTTCTTGCGCACCTCTGTTAGCTTACCCTGTATCGATGTGTTTTTGCGCTCCTCTCATACCTGCCCCTATATCGCCGTGTTTTCGCAGACCTCTCATAGCTTCCACTATATCGCTGTGTTTTCGCTTACCTTGCGTACCTTCCCCTATATCATTGTGTTTTCGCGCACCTCTGATACCTACCACTGTATCGATGTGTTTTCGCACACCTCTAAAACCTTCCCCTATAACGCTGTGTTACCAAGCAGCTTTCATAGATTCCCCTATATTGCTGTGTTTTCACGCACCTCTCGTATCTTCCCCTACATCGCTGCATTTTTGCGCACCTCACATAAATTCCCCTATGTTGTTGTGTTTTCGTGCACCTCTCATACCTTGCACTATATCAATGTGTTTTCGCGCACCTCTCATACCTTCCCCTATATCACTGTGTTTACGCGCATCTCGCATACCTACCCCTATATCACTGTGTTTTCACGCACCTCTCATACCGTCCTCTGTATCGCTGCATTTTCATGCACCTCTCATCGCTTCCCCCAAATCGCTATGTTTTCGTGCACCTCTCATACCTTCCCCTATTTCGCTCTGTTCTCGTTCACCTCCCATAGCTTCCCATATTTCGCTGTGTTTTCACGCACTTCTCATACCTGCCCCAATATGGCTGTGTTTTCGTGCAGCTCTCATACCTTCCCCTGTATTGCGGTGTATTCGCACACCTCCCATATCTTCCCCTATATCGCTGTGTTTTCGTGCACCTCTATAACTTCCCCTATATCGCTGTGTTTTCCCGCACCTCCCATAGCTTCCCCAATATCATTGTGTTTTCGCACACCTCTCATAACTTCCCCTATATAGCTGTGTTTTTGCTCAACTCTCATACCTTCCCCTGTATCGCCGTCTTTTCGTGCACCTCTTTTACATTCTGCTACATCGCCGTGCTTTCGTGCACCTCTCATACATTCCTCTATTTCGTTGTGCTTTCGTGTACGTCCCATACCTTCCCGTATATTGCTGTGTTTTCATGCAACTCCCATAGTTTCCCCTGAATCGCTGTGTTTTCGCTTCCCTCTCATAACTTCCCCTAAATCGCTTTGTTTTCGCGCACCTCCCATAGCTTCACCTATGTCACCATGTAATCATGCACCTCTTATGCCTTCCCCTATATTGCCCTGTTTTTGCGCACCTCCCATAGCTTCGACAGTATTGCTGGGTTTTCGTTCACCTCCAATAGTTTCCCCAATAACACTGTGTTTTCGCGCACCTCCCATACCTTCCCCAATACGGCTGTGTTCTCGCGCACCTCTGATAACTTTCTCTGTATCGCGCTGTTTTCACGCACCTCCCATAGCTTCCCATATATTACGATGCTTTCGCGCTCCTCTCATAGCATCCCCCAAATCGTTGTGTTTTCGCGTACCTCTCATAGCTTCCATTATATCGCCGTGTTTTCGCGCACCTCGCATACGTTCTCTTATATCGCTCTGTTTTCATGCACCTCTCATAGATTCCCCATATCACTGTGTTTTCACGCACCTCTCATACCTTCCCCTATATCGCCATTTTTCACGCACATCCAATAGCTTCCCATATATCGCTGTGTTTTCGCATACTCCTGATAGCTTCCCCTATATCGCTGTGTTTTTGCTCACCTCTCATAGCTTTGCCGATTTCACTGTATTTTCGGAAACCTCTCATACCTCCCACTTTTTAGCTGAGATTTCACTCATCTCTCATACCTTCTCCTATATCGCCGTCTTTTCATGCACCTCCTATAGCTTCCTCCTTTTCGCTGTGCTTTCATGCACGACACATACCTACCCCTATATCACTGTGTTTTCAAGCATCTCTCACATGGTTCCCTGTATCGCTGCATTTTCGGGCACCTCTCATCGCTTCCCCTATATCGCCGTGTTTTCGCGCACCTCCCATAGCTTCTCCTATGTCGTTGTGTATTTTGCGCACCTCTCATACCTTCCACTATATCAAAGTGCTTTGCGCACCACTTGTAGCTTCCCCTGTATCGATGTGTTTTCACACACCTCTCATACCTTCCACTATATCAAAGTGTTTTGCGCACCCCTTGTAGCTTCCCCTGTATCCATGTGTTTTCACGCACATCTCATACCTGTCGCTATATCGCACTGTTTTTGCAGACCTTTCATAATTTCCCCTATATCGCTGATTCTTTGCGCAGCTCGCATACCTTCCCCTATATTATTGTGTTTTTGCGCACCTCTCATACATTCCACTATATTGATGTGTTTTTGCGCACCTCTCATACCTTCCACTATATTGATGTGTTTTCGCACACCTCTCATACCTTCCACTACATTGATGTGTTTTCGCACACCTCTCATACCTTCCCCTATATCGCTGTTTTTCCCGCACCTCCCATAGCTTCCCATTTGTTGCCGTGTTATCGCGCACTTCCAATAGCTTCCCATTATTGCAATGTTTTCACCCACCTCTCATAACTTCCCCCAAATCGCTATGTTTTCGTGCACCTCTCATACCTTCCCCTATGTCGCTCTGCTCTCGTGCACCTCCCATAGCTTCCCATATTTCGCTGTGTTTTCGCACACCTCTCATAGCTTCCGCTATATTGCTGTGTTTTCTTGCTCCTCTCGTATCTTCCCCTACATCGCTGCGTTTCTGCGCACCTCGCATACCTTCCCCTATGTTGTGTTTTCGTGCACCTCTCATACCTTGCACTATATCAATGTGTTTTCGCGCACTTCTCATACCTTCCCCTATATCACTGTGTTTTCACGCACCTCTCATACCGTCCTCTGTATCGCTGCATTTTCATGCACCTCTCATCGTTTCCCCTATATCGATGTGTTTTCAAGCACCTCTCATACCTTCACATATATCGCCTTGTGTTCGCGCACCTCCCATTGTTTCCCCTCTACCACTCTTTTTTCGAGCACGTCATACCTTCAACTATATTGAATATGTTTTCGCACACCTCTCATAACTTCCCGTATATTGCAATGTTTTCATGCACCACTCATAACTTCCCCCAAATCGCTATGTTTTCGTGCACCTCTCATACCTTCCCCTATGTCGCTCTGCTCTCGTGCACCTCCCATAGCTTCCCATATTTCGCTGTGTTTTCGCACACCTCTCATAGCTTCCGCTATATTGCTGTGTTTTCTTGCTCCTCTCGTATCTTCCCCTACATCGCTGCGTTTCTGCGCACCTCGCATACCTTCCCCTATGTTGTGTTTTCGTGCACCTCTCATAGCTTCCACTATATCGCTGTGTTTTCCCGCACCTCCCATAGCTTCCCCAATATCATTGTGTTTTCGCGCACCACTCATAGCTTCCCCTATATCGTTGTGTGTTCGCACACCTCCCATAGCTTCCCCTATATCGCTGTGTTTTTGCGCACCTCTCATACCTTCCCCAATATGGCTGTGTTCTCGCGCACCTCTCATAACCTCCCCTGTGTCTCCCTGTTTTCACGCACCTCCCATAGCTTCCCAGATATCGCAGTGTTTTCTCGCACATCTCATAGCTTCCCCTAAATTGCTTTGTTTCGCATACCTCTCATACCTTCCCCTAAATTGCTGTGTTTTCTCGCAGCTGTCATAGATTCCCCATATCGCCGTGTTTTTGCGCACCTCTCATACATTCCCCCATATCACCGTGTTTTCACGCACCTCCCATACCTTCCCCTATATGGCTGTGTTATCGCGCACTGCCTATAGTTTCTTCAATAACGCTGTGTTTTCACGCACTTCTCATACCTGCCCCAATATGGCTGAGTTTTCGCGCAGCTCTCATACCTTCCCCTGTGTTGCGGTGTTTTCGCACACCTCCCATATCTTCCCCTGTATCACTGTGTTTTCGTGCACCTCTCACAGCTTCCCCAGTACCATTGTGTTTTCGCGCACCTCTCATAGCATCCCCCAAATCACTGTGCTTTCGCGCACCACTCATAGCTTCCCCTATATCGCTGTGTGTTAGCACACCTCCCATATCTTCCCCTATATCGCTGTGTTTTTGCGCACCTCTCATACCTTCCCCAATATGGCTGTGTTTTCGCGCAGCTCTAATAACTTCCCCTGTATTGCGGTGTTTTCGCACACCTCCCATATCTTCCCCTATATCGCTGTGTTCTCGTGCACCTCTCACAGCTTCCCCTATATTGCTGTGTTTTCCCGCACCTGCCATAGCTTCCCCAATATCATTGTGTTTTCGCGCACCTCTCATAGCATCCCCCAAATCGCTGTGTTTTTGCGCAGCACTCATAGCTTCCCCTATATCATTGCGTTTTTGGGCACCTCTCATCGTTTCCCCTCAATCGCCATGTTTTCACACACCTCCGATAGCTTCCCCTATATCATTGTGTTTTCGGGCACCTCTCATACATTCTCCTATATTGCCGTGTTTTTGCATAGCTTCCCATATATCGCTGTATTGTCGCTTCCCTCTCATAACATCCCCTATATTGCTGTGTTTTCACGCACAACTCATAGCTTCCCATATATCGTTGTGTGCTCGCACACCTCCCATAGCTTCCCCTATATCGCTGTGTTTTTGCGCACCTCTCATACCTTCCACATTATGGCTGTGTTCTCGCGCACCTCTCATAACTTCTCCTGTATCGCCCTGTTTTCACGCAGCTCCCATAGCTTCCCATATATCGCAGTGTTTCTGCGCACCTCGCAGAGCTTCCCCACCGTCGCTGTGTTTTTGCGCACCTCTCATTCCTTCTCCTATATCGCTCCGTTTTCACTCCTCTCTTAACTTCCCCTATATTGCTGTGTTTTCTTGCACCTCTGATACCATCCCCTGTATCGCCGTGTTTCTGCGCACCTCTCATACATTTCACTATTTCGCTGTGTTTTCGTGTACATAGAAACATAGAAACATAGAAAATAGGTGCAGGAGTACCTGCCCCAATATGGCTGTGTTTTCGCGCAGCTCTCAACCTTCCCCTGTATTGTGGTGTTTTTGCACACCTCCCATATCTTCCCCTATATCGCTGTGTTTTCGTGCACCTCTATAGCTTCCCCTATATCGCTGTGTTTTCCCGCACCTCCCATAGCTTCCCCAATATCATTGTGTTTTCGCGCACCTTTCATAACTTCCCCTATAAGGCTGTGTTTTTTGCTCACCTCTCATACCTTCCCCTGTATTGCTGTGTTTTTGTGCACCTCTCATACATTCTGCTACATCGCCGTATTTTCACGCACCTCTCATACCTTCCACTATATCGTCCTGTTTTTGCGCACCTCCCATAACTTCGCCAATATTGCTGGGTTTTCGTTCACCTCCAATAGTTTCCCCAATAGCGCTGTGTTTCTGCGCAGCTCCCATACCTTCCCCAATATAGTTGTGTTCTCGCGCACTTCTGATAACTTCCCCTGTTTCGCGCTGTTTTCACGCACCTCCCATAGCTTCCCATATATTACAATGCCTTTGCGCTCCTCTCATAGCATCCCCCAAATCGTTGTGTTTTCGTGCACCTCTCATAGCTTCCGTTATATCGACGTTTTCTTGCACACCACGCATAGCTTCCACTACATCGCTGTGTTTTCGCGTACCTCTCATAGCTTCCATTATATCGCCGTGTTTTCGCGCACCTGGCATAGCTTCCCCTATATCACTGTGTTTTTGCACACCTCTCATACATTCTCCTACATCGCCGTGTTTTCGTGCACCTCCTATAGCTTCCTCCTTTTCGATGTGTTTTCACGCACCACACATACCTACCTCTATATCACTGTGTTTTGAAGCACCTCTCACACTGTTCCCTGTATCGCTGCGTTTTCGGGTACCTCTCATCGCTTCGCCTATATCGCCGTGTTTTCGCGCACCTACCATAGCTTCCCCTATGTCGTTCTGTATCTTGCCCAACTCTCATACCTTCCACTATATCAATGTGTTTTGCGCACCACTCGTAGCTTCCCCTGTATCGATGTGTTTTCGCGCACCTGTCATACCTGCCCCTATGTCGCCCTGTTTTTGCAGACCTCTCATAGCTTCCCCTATATTACTGTGTTTTCGCGAAGCTCGCATAGCTTCCCCTACATTGCCGTGTTTTTGCGCACTTCTCATACATTCTCCTATATCGCCATCTTTTCACGCACATCCAATATCTTCCCATATATCGCTGTGTTTTCGCGTACTCCTGATAGATTCCCCAATATCACTGTGTGTTGGCGCACCTCCCACAGCGTTCCCTATATCGCTGTGTTTTTGCTCACCTCTCATAGCTTTGCCTATTTCGACATATTTTCGCACACCTGTCATACCTCCCACTTTTTAGCTGAGATTTCGCTCATCTCTCATACCTTCTCCTATATCGCCGTGTTTTCGTGCACCTCCTATAGCTTCCCCTATGTCGTTTTTTATTTTGCCCAACCTTCCAATATGTCAATGTGTTTTGCGCACCACTCGTAGCTTCCCCTGTATCGATGTGTTTTCACGCACCTCTCATACCTTCCAATATATTGATGTGTTTTCACACACCTCTCATACCTTCCCCTATATCACTGTTTTTCCTGTACCTCCCATAGCTTCCCATTTTTCGCCGTGTTATTGCGTACTTCTCATAGCTTCCCATATATTGTGATGTTTTCACGCACCTTTCATAATTTCCCCCAAATCGCTATGTTTTTGCGCAACTCGCATACCTTCCCCTATGTTGTTGTGTTTCCGTGCACCTCTCATACCTTGCACTATATCAATGTGTTTTCGTCCACCTCTCATACCTTCCCACAAATAGTTGTTTTTTCGCGCACCTCTCGCATCTTCCCCTACATCGCTGCGTTTTTGCGCATCTCGCATACCTTCCCCTATGTTGTTGTGTTTTCGTACACCTCTCATACCTTGCACTATATCAATGTGTTTTCGTGCACCTCTCATACCTTCCCCTATATCACTGGGTTTACGCGCATCTCGCATACCTACCCGTATATCACAGTGTTTTCACGCACCTCTCATACCGTCCTCTATATCGCTGCATTTTCATGCACCTCTCATCGCATCCCCGAAATCGATGTGTTTTCAAGCACCTCTCATACCTTCACGTATATCGCCTTGTGTTCGCGCACCTCCCATTGTTTCCCCTATATCACTCTGTTTTCGATCATCTCTCATACCTTCCACTATATTGATGTGTTTTCGCACACCTCTCATAACTTCCCCTATATCGCTGATTTTCTCGCACCTCCCATAGCTTCCCATTTTTCGCCGTGTTATCGCGCACTTCTCATCGCTTCCCATATATTGCGATGTTTTCACGCACCTCTCATAACTTCCCCCAAATCGCTATGTTTTTGTGCACCTCTCATACCTTCCACTATGTCACTTTGTTCTCGTGCACCTCCCATAGCTTCCCTTTTATTTCACTGTGTTTTCGCATTGCTCTCATACCTTCCGCTATATCGCTGTGTTTTCGCGCACCTCTCGTATCTCCCCTACACCGCTGCGTTTTTGAGTGCCTCTCATAACTTCCCCCAAATCTCTATGTTTTCGTGCACCTCTCATACTTTCCCCTATGTCGCTCTGTTCTTGTGCACCTCCCACAGCTTCCCATATTTCGCTGTGTTTTCGCACACCCCTCATACCTTCCGCGTTATCGCTGTGTTTTCGCGCAGCTCTCGTATTTTCCCCTACACCGCTGCGTTTTTGCATGCCTCGCATACCTTCCCCTATGTTGTTGTGTTTTCGTGCACCTCTCGTACCTTCCCCTATATCACTGTGTTTACGCGCATCTCGCATACCTACCCTTATATCACTGTGTTTTCACACACCTCTCATAGCTCCTATATTGCTGTTTTCGCGCACCTCGCATACCTTCCCCTATATCGTTGTGTTTTTGCGCACATCTCATAGCTTCCCCTCTATCGTGGGATTTTTGCGCACCTCTCATACCTTCCACTATATCGATGTGTTTTCGTGCACCTCTCGTAGCTTGCCCTGTATCGATGTGCTTTCGCGCACCTCTCATACCTGCCTCTATATCACCGTGTTTTCGCAGACCTCTCATAGCTTCCCCTATATCATTGTGTTTTCGCGCACCTCTCATACCTACCACTGTATCGATGTGTTTTCGCGCATCTCTCATACCTTCCCCTATATCGCTGTGTTATCAAGCAGCTTTATAGCTTCCCTTATATTGCTGTGTTTTCCCATACCTCCCATAGCTTCCGCTATATCGCTGTTTTTGCACACCTCTCATAAATTGCTAGATACGGCGATGTGTCACACACCTCTCATGGCTTCCACTAGATCGCTGTGTTTTCACACACGTCACATAGCGTCCCCTATATCGCCAAGATTTCACACACCTCCCACAGCTTCCCATATTTCGCTGTGTTTTCGCACACCTCTCATACCTTCCGCCTTATCGCTGTGTTTTCGCGCACCTCTCGTATTTTCCCCTACACCGTTGCGTTTTTGCATGCCTCGCATACCTTCCCCTATGTTGTTGTGTTTTTGTGCACCTCTCGTACCTTCCACTGTATTGATGTGTTTTCGCACACCTCTACTACCTTCCCCTATATCGCTGTCTTTCCCACACCTCCCATAGCTTCCCAGTTTTCGCCGTGTTATCGCGCACTTCTGATAGCTTCCCATATATTGCGATGCTCTCACGCACTTCTCATAACTTCCCCCAAATCGCTATGTTTTCGTGCACCTCTCATGCCTTCCCCTATATCACTGTGTTTACACGCACTTCGCATACCTACCCCTATATCACTGTGTTTTCACGCGCGTCCCATACCTTCTTATTATTTGCTGTTTTCTTTCACCTCCCACAGCTTCCCCTGTAGTGCAGTGTTTTCGCGCACCTCTCAGACCTTCCCCTATATCACTGCTTTTACACGCACCTAGCATACCTAACCCTATATCACCATGTTTTCACACACCTCTCATAGCTTCCCCTATATCGATGTGGTTTTGCGCACCTCTCATACCTTCCCCTATATCACTGTGTTTTCGCGCACCTCTCATAGCTCCCGCATATCACTGTCTTTTCGCGCACCACTCATACCTGTCCCTATATTGCCGTGTTTTCGCAGACATCTCATACCTTCCCTATATTGCTGTGTTTTAGCGCACTTCTCATTCCTTCCTAATATGGCTGTGTTTTCATGCACCTCCCATAGATTCCCCTATGTCGCTGTGTTCTCATACACCTCTAGTCACTTCCTCTATATCGCTCTGCTTTCGTGCACCTCGCATAGCATCCCCTATATCGTTGTGTTCTCGCGCACCTCTCATACCTTCCCCTTTTTAGCTGAGTTTTCGCTCATCCCTCATACCTTCCCCTATATCGACATGTTTTCACGCAACTCTCATACCTTCACGTATATCACCGTGTTTTCGTGCACATCCCATAGCTTCGCCTATATCTCTGAGTTTTTGCGCACCTCTCATAGCTTCCCCTATATGGCCGTGTTTTCGCGCACCTCCCATACCTTCCCCTATATCGCTGTTTTTTCGTGCTACTCCCATAGCTTCCCCTTATCGCTGTATTTTCGCACACCTCCCATACCTTCCCCAATATGGCTGTGCTTTTGCGCACAGCTCATACTTTCCACTATATCGCTGTGTTTTCGCGCACGTCCCATACCTTCCCATATATTGCTCAGATTTCACGTTCCTCCCATAGCTTCCTCTATATCGCCATGTTTTCGCGCACATCTCATTTATTCCACTATAGTGCTGTTTTCGCACACCTCCCATACTTTCCTGTATATCACCGTGTTTTCGCAGACCTCTCATAACTTCCCCTATATTGCTGTGTTTTAGCTTAACTCTCATACCATCCAGTATATCGCTGTGTTTTCACGCACCTTCCGTAGATACCGCTATGTCGCTGTGCTCTCGTGCACCTCTCATCACATCCCCTATATCGCTCTGCTTTCTCGCACCTCCCACAGCTTCCCCTACGTCACGGTGTGTTTGCGCACATCTCATAACTTCCCCTATATCTCCCTGTTTTAATGCACCTCCCATAGCTTCTCATATATCGCCGTGATTTCGCGCACATCTCATAGCTTCCCATATATTGCAATGTTTTTGTGCACCTCGCATAGCTTCTCCTATATCGCCTTTTATTTCACGCACCTCCCATAACTTCCGCGAAATCACTGTGTTTTCTCGCACATCTCATACCTTCACCTATATCGCTCTGTTTTCGTGCACCTCCTATAGCTTCACATATATCGCTGTGTTTTCGCGCACCTCTCATACCTTCCACTATATCGCTGTGTTTTCGCGCACATCTGATAGCTTCCCCTATGTCGCTGTGTTCTCGTGCACCTCTCATCGCTTCCCTGATATCGCTTTGCTTTCGTGCACTTCGCAAAGCATCCCCTATATCGTTGTTTTCTCGCGCACCTCTCATACCTTCCCTTTTTTAGCTGAGTATTCGCTCATCCCTCATACCTTCCCCTATATCAACATGTTTTCACGCAACTCTCATACCTTCACGTATATCACCGTGTTTTCATGCAAATCCCATAGCTTCGCCTATATCTCTGTGTTTTCGCGCACCTCTCATAGCTTCCCCTATATGGCCGTGTTTTCGCGCACCTCCCATAACTTCCCCTATATTGCTGTTTTTTCGTGCTACTCCCATAGCTTCCCCTTATCGCTGTATTTTCGCACACCTCCCATACCTTCCCCAATATGGGTGTGCTTTTGCGCACAGCTCATACTTTCCACTATATCGCTGTGTTTTCGCGCATGTCCCATACCTTCCCATATATTGCTCAGCTTTCATGCACCTCCCATAGCTGTCTCTATATCGCCATGTTTTCCAGCACATCTCATTTATTCCACTATAGTGCTGTGTTTTCGCGCATCTCCCATACCTTCCCCTATATCGCTGTTTTTTCGTGCTACTCCCATAGCTTCCCCTTATCGCTGTGTTTTCGCACACCTCCCATACCTTCCCCAATATGGCTGTGTTTTTGCGCACCTCTCATACTTTCCACTAGATATGCTGTGTTTTCGCGCACGTCCTATACCTTCCCATATATCGCTCAGCTTTCACGTACCTCCCATAGCTTCCTCTATATCGCCATGTTTTCGCGCACGTCTGATTTATTCCACTATAGTGCTGTGTTTTCGCACACCTCCCATACACTCCCCTTATCGCTGTGTTTTCGTGCACCTCTCATACTTTCCACTATATTGCTGTGTTTTCGTGCACGTCGCATACCTTCCCATATATTGCTTAGCTTTTACGCACCTCCCATAGCTTCCTCTATATCGCCATGTTTTCGCGCACATCTCATTTATTCCACTATAGTGCTGTTTTCGCACACCTCCCATACTTTCCTGTATATCGCCGTGTTTTCGCAGACCTCTCATAACTTCCCCTATATTGCTGTGTTTTAGCTCAACTCTCATACCTTCCAGTATATCGCTGTGTTTTCACGCACCTTCCGTAGATACCGCTATGTCGCTGTGCTCTCGTGCACCTCTCATCACATCCTCTATATCGCTCTGCTTTCTCGCACCTCCCATAGCTTCCCCTACGTCACAGTGTGTTTGCGCACATCTCATAACTTCCCCTATATCTCCCTGTTTTAATGCACCTCCCATAGCTTCTCATATATCGCCGCGATTTCGCGCACATCTCATAGCTTCCCATATATTGCAATGTTTTTGTGCACCTCGCATAGCTTCTCCTATATCGCCTTTTATTTCACGCACCTCCCATAGCTTCCGCGAAATCACTGTGTTTTCTCGCACATCTCATACCTTCACCTATATCGCTCTGTTTTCGTGCACCTCCTATAGCTTCACATATATCGCTGTGTTTTCGCGCACCTCTCATACCTTCCACTATATCGCTGTGTTTCCGCGCACATCTGATAGCTTCCCCTATGTCGCTGTGTTCTCGTGCACCTCTCATCACTTCCCCGATATCGCTCTGCTTTCGTGCACTTCGCAAAGCATCCCCTATATCGTTGTTTTCTCGCGCACCTCTCATACCTTCCCTTTTTTAGCTGAGTATTCGCTCATCCCTCATACCTTCCCCTATATCAACATGTTTTCACGCAACTCTCATACCTTCACGTATATCACCGTGTTTTCATGCAAATCCCATAGCTTCGCCTATATCTCTGTGTTTTCGCGCACCTCTCATAGCTTCCCCTATATGGCTGTGTTTTCGCGCACCTCCCATAACTTCCCCTATATTGCTGTTTTCTCGTGCTACTCCCATAGCTTCCGCTTATCGCTGTGTTTTCGCACACCTCCCATACTTTCCCCAATATGGCTGTGCTTTTGCGCACAGCTCATACTTTCCACTATATCGCTGTGTTTTCGCGCATGTCCCATACCTTCCCATATATTGCTCAGCTTTCATGCACCTCCCATAGCTTCCTCTATATCGCCATGTTTTCCAGCACATCTCATTTATTCCACTATAGTGCTGTGTTTTCGCGCACCTCCCATACATTCCCCTTATGGTTGTGTTTTCGCGCACCTCCCATACTTTCCTGTATATCGCCGTGTTTTCGCAGACCTCTCATAACTTCCCCTATATTGCTGTGTTTTCACGCACCTCTCACAACTTCATGTATATCGCAGTGTTTTCGCGCACATCCCATAGTTTCGCCTATACCACTGTGTTTTCGCGCACCTCTCATACCTTCCTTCATATCGCTGTGTTTTCGCGCACCTCTCATACCTTCCCCTATATTGCTGCATTTTTGCGCTCCTCTCATAGCTTCCCCTATATCGCTGTGCTTTCACTCACATCTCATAACTTCGCATATCACCACACTTTCGGACACCTCTCACACATTCTCCTACATCGCTGTGTTTTTGTGCACCTCTCATACCTTCCACTATATCGCTGTGTTTTTGCGCACGTCCCAAACCTTCCCATATATTGCTCAGTTTTTGTGCACCTCCCATAGCTTCCTCTATATCGCCGTGTTTTCGTGCACCTCCCATACTTTCCCCAATATGGCTATGTTTTCGCGCACCTCTCATAATTCCCCCTGTATCGCTGTGTTTTTGGGTGCCTAGTACACCTTCCTCTATATCGTAGTGTTTTTGTGCACCTCCCATATCTTCTCCTATATCGATGTGTTTTTGCGCACCTCTCATACTTTCCCCTATATTGCTGTGCTTTCGCGCACTTCTCATAGCTTCCCGCATATCACTGTCTTTTTGCGCACTACTCATACCTGCCCCTATATGGCCGTGTTTTTCCAGACCTCTCATACCTTCCCCATATTGCTGTTTTAGCGCACCTCTCATACCTTCCTAATATTGTTGTGTTTTCATGCACCTCCCATAGATTCCCCTATGTTGCTGTGTTCTCGTACACCTCTAGTCACTTCCCCTATATTGCTCTGCTTTCGTGCACCTCGCATACCATCCCCTATATCGTTGTGTTCTCGTGCACCTCTCATACCTTCTCCTTTTTAGCTGAGTTTTCGCTCATCCCTCATACCTTCCCCTATATCGACATGTTTTCACGCAACTCTCGTACATTCATGTATATCACCTTGTTTTCGTGCACATCCCATAACTTCGCCTATATCTCTGTGTTTTCGTGCACTTCTTATAGCTTCCCCTATATGACAGTGTTTTCGCACCTCCCATACCTTCCCTTATATGGTTGTGTTTTCGCGCACTTCTCATACTTTCCACTACATCACTTTGTTTTCGCGCACGTCCCATACCTTCCCATATATTGCTCAGCTTTAACGCACCTCCCATAGCTTCCTCTATATCGCCGTGTTTTCGCGCACCTCTCATTTATTCCACTATAGCGCTGTGTTTTCGCGCACCTCCCATACTTTCCTGTATATTGCTGTGTTTTCGCAGACCTCCCGTAGATACCACTATGTCGCTGTGTTCTCATGCACCGCTCGGCACTTCCCCTATATGGCTCTGCTTTCGCGCACCTTGCATAGCATCCCCTATGTCTTTGTATTTTAGCGCACCTCTCACACCATCACGTATATCGCCGTGTTTTCGCGCACATCCCATAGCTTCGCCTATACCACTGTGTTTTCGCGCACCTCTCATACCTTCTCCTATATTCCTTGTTTACGCGCACCTCCCATACCTTCCCCTATATTGCTGTATTTTCATGCACGTCCCATACCTTCCGCTACGTGACTGTCTTTTTGTGCACCTCTCATAACTTTCCCTATATCTCCCTGTTTTAACGCACCTCCCATAGCTTCCCATATATCACCGTGTTTTCACGCACATCTCATAGCTTCCCAGATATTGCAATGTTTTTGTGCACCTCTCATACCTTCCCCTATATCGCCGTGTTTTCGCGCACCTCACATAGCTTCCCATATATCGCTATGTTTTCGCGCACCACTCATACCTTCTCCTATATCGCCTTTTATTTCACGCACCTCCCATAGCTTCCGCGAAATCGCTGTGTTTTCTTGCACATCTCATACCTTCCCCTATATCGCTCTGTTTTCGTGCATCTCCTATAGCTTCACATATATCGCTGTGTTTTTGCGCACCTCTCATACCTTCCACTATACCGCTGTGTTTTCGCGCACCTCTGGTAGCTTCCCCTATGTCGCTGTGTTCTCGTGCACCTCTCATCACTTCCCCTATTTCGCTCTGCTTTCATACACCTCGCATAGCATCCCCTATGACTTTGTGTTTTCGCGCACCTCTCACACCCTCACATATATCGCCGTGTTTTTGCACACCTCCCATACCTTCCCCTATATTGCGTATTTTCGCGCTCCTCCCATAGCTTCCCCCATATCGCTGTGTTTTCACTCACATCTCATAAATTCCCGTATCACCATATTTTCGTGCACCTCTCATACATTCTCCTACATCGCCGTGTTTTCGTGCACCTCTCATACCTTCCACTATATCGCTGTGTTTTTGCGCACCTCCCGTACCTTCCCCAACATGGCTGTGTTTTCGCGCACCTCTCATAACTTGCCCTGTATCGCTGTGTTTTTGCACACGTCCCGTAGATTCTTCTACATCGCCGTGTTTTCACGCACCTCTGATACTTTCCCCTATATTGCCGTGTTTTCGCGCACCTCGCATAGCTTCCCGCATATTTTTGTGTTTTCGCACACCTCTCATATCTTCCCCTTTTTAGATAAGTTTTCACTCATCTCTCATACCTTCCCCTATATCAACGTGTTTCACGCACCTCTCATACCTTCCCATATATAGCTGTGTTTTCGCGCACCTCTCATAGCATCCCCTATATCGCTGTGTTTTCACGCATCTCTCATCCCTTCCCCTATATCGCTGTGATTTGGTGCACCTCCCATTGCTTCCCATATATCGCTGTGTTTTTCTGCACTTCTCATACTTTCCCCTATATCACTGAGTTTTTGCTCCCCTCTCATAGCATCCTTTATATCGCTGTGTTTTCGCGCACCTCTCATACCTTCCCCTTTTTAGCTGAGTTTTTGCTCATCTCTCATACCTTCTCCTATATCGCCGTGTTTTCACGCTCCTCCTATAGCTTCTTCTCCTCTGTCACGTGAAAACACGGCGATACAGGGGAAGTTATGAGAGGTGCGCAAAAACACAGCCATATTAAGGAAGGTATGGGAGGTGCGTGATAACACAGCGATAAGGGGAAGGTATGGGAGGTGCGCGACAAAACAGCGCTACAGTGGAATAACTGAGAGGTGCACGAAAACACGGCGATATAGAGGTAGCTATGGGAGGTGCGCGAAAGCTGAGCAATATATGGGAAGGTATGGGACGTGCGCAGAAACGCAGTGATATAGTGGAAGGTATGAGAGGCGCGTGAAAACACAGTGATGTAGGCGAAGCTATCGGATATGTGCGAAAACATGGCAATATACGTGAAGATTTGAGAGGTGCGCGAAAACACAACTATATAGGGGATGCTATGCGAGGTGCGCGAAAGCAGAGCGATATAGGGGAAGTGATGAGAGGTGCACGAGAACACAGCGACATAGGGGAAGCTATGGGAGGTGCGTGAAAACACAACAATACAGGGGAAGGTATGAGAGGTCTGCGAAAACACGGCGATAGAGGGGCGGGTATGAGAGGTGCACAAAATGACAGTGATATGCGGGAAGCTATGAGAGGTGCGCGAAAACACGGCGATATAGGAGAAGTTATGCGAGGTGTGCGAAAACACGACGATATAGGGGAAGTGATGAGAGGTGCGTGAAAATGCAGCGATGTAGGGGATGACATGAGAGCTGCGTGAAAACACAGTGATATAGGGGAAGGTATGAGAGGTGCGCAAAAACAAAGTGATATAGAGGAAGCTATGGAAGGTGCGTGAAAGAACAGCGATATAGGGGAATGTATGGGAGGTGTGTTAAAACACTGCGATACAGGGGAAGGTATGAGAGGTGCGCGAAAACACGGCATTATAGGGGAAGTTATGAGAGATGAGCAAAAACTCAGCTAAAAAGGGGAAGGTATGAGAGGTGCGCGAGAATACGGCAATATAGGCAAAGCTGTGAGAGGTGAGCAAAAACATAGCGATATAGGGGAAGGTATGAGAGGTGCGTGAAAACACAGCGATATAGGGGAATCTATGGGAGGTGCGTGAAAACACAGCGATATAGGGGAATCTATGGGAGGTGTGTTAAAACACTGCGATACAGGGGAAGGTATGAGAGGTGCACGAAAACACAGTGATATAGGGGAAGATATAGGAGGTGCACGAAAACATGGCGATATAGGGGAAGTTATGAGAGATGAGCAAAAACTCAGCTAAAAAGGGGAAGGTATGAGAGGTGCGTGAGAATACGGCAATATAGGCAAAGCTGTGAGAGGTGAGCAAAAACATAGCGATATAGGGGAAGGTATGAGAGGTGCGCGAAAACACAACGATATAGGGGAAGCTATGCGAGATGCGCGAAAACACAGCGATATCAGGAAAATTATGAGAGGTGCCTGAAAACACATCAATATAGGGGAAGCTACGAGAGGTGCACAAAAACACAGCGATATAGTGGAAGGTATGAGAGGTGCGCGAAAACACAGCGATATGCGGGAAGCTATGGGAGGTGCATGAAAACAGAGCGAGAAAGGGGAAAGTATGAGAGGTGTGAGAAAACACAGTAATATAGGGGGAGCTATGGGAGGTGCATGAAAGCATGGCGATATATGGAGAAGGTATGAAAGGTGTGCGAAAACAGTGGTGGAGGTGAAGCTATGCGGGGTGCGCGAAAACACGGTGATATAGGGGAAGCTATGAGAGGTGCGCGAAAACACAGCAATTTGGGGGAAGCTATGAGAGGTGCGCGAAAATATTGCAACATATAGAAACCTATGAGAGGTGCACGAGAATACAACGATAGAGGGGATGCTATGAGAGGTGTGCGATAACGCAGCAAAAAAGGTGAAGGTATGAGAAGTGCGCGAAAACACTGCGATACAGGAGGCTAGGCGTGAGGACGTTAGTTCACAACAGGGGGATGGGAACCACTGCAGAGAGACAGAGGGGTGTAAAGTGAGGGTAGAAGCAAAACGTACTAAGGAGAAAAGTAAAAGTGGCAGGCCGACAAATCCAGGGCAAGCATTAAAAACAGCCACTTTTCAACATAATTGTATAAGGGCTAAG
Organism: Mobula birostris; assembly: GCF_030028105.1. Classification (NCBI taxonomy): domain Eukaryota; kingdom Metazoa; phylum Chordata; class Chondrichthyes; order Myliobatiformes; family Myliobatidae; genus Mobula; species Mobula birostris. The sequence continues at coordinate 100,341 of NW_027278623.1, forward strand.
AGAGTTGTAAAAGAGCACCTGAAGGCTTTGTGTGTCAATGCAAGGAGCATTCGTAATAAGGTGGATGAATTGAAAGTGCAGATTGTTATTAATGATTATGATATAGTTGGGATCACAGAGACATGGCTCCAGGGTGACCAAGGATGGGAGCTTAACGTTCAGGGATATTCAATATTCAGGAGGGATAGGCATGAAGGAAGGGGAGGTGGGGTGGCGTTGCTGGTTAAAGAAGAGATTAACGCAATAGAAAGGAAGAACATAAGCCAGGAAGATGTGGAATCGATATGGGTAGAGCTGCGTAACACTAAGGGGCAGAAGACGCTGGTGGGAGTTGTGTACAGGCCACCTAACAGTAGTAGTGAGGTCGGAGATGGTATTAAACAGGAAATTAGAAATGTGTGCAAAAAAGGAACAGCAGTTATAATGGGTGACTTCAATCTACATGTAGATTGGGTGAACCAAATTGGTAAAGGTGCTGAGGAAGAGGATTCCTTGGAATGTATGCGGGATGGTTTTTTGAACCAACATGTCGAGGAACCAACTAGAGAGCAGGCTATTCTGGACTGGGTTTTGAGCAATGAAGAAGGGTTAATTAGCAATCTTGTCGTGAGAGGCCCCTTGGGAAATTCGACCATAATATCGTGGAATTCTTCATTAAGATGCAGAGTGACATAGTTAATTCAGAAACAAAGGTTCTGAACTTAAGGAGGGGTAACTTTGAAGGTATGAGACGTGAATTAGCTAAGATAGACTGGCAAATGACACTTACAGGATTGACAGTGGATATGCAATGGCAAGCATTTAAAGGTTGCATGGATGAACTACAACAATTGTTCATCCCAGTTTGGCAAAAGAATAAATCAAGGAAGGTAGTGCACCCGTGGCTGACAAGAGAAATTAGGGATAGTATCAATTCCAAAGAAGAAGCATACAAATTAGCCAGAGAAAGTGGCTCACCTGAGGACTGGGAGAAATTCAGAGTTCAGCAGAGGAGGACAAAGGGCTTAATTAGGAAGGGGAAAAAAGATTATTAGAGAAAACTGGCAGGGAACATAAAAACTGACTGTAAAAGCTTTTATAGATATGTAAAAAGGAAAAGACTGGTAAAGACAAATGTAGGTCCCCTCCAGACAGAAACAGGTGAATTGATTATGGGGAGCAAGGACATGGCAGACCAATTGAATAATTACTTTGGTTCTATCTTCACTAAGGAGGACATAAATAATCTTCCAGAAATAGTAGGGGACAGAGGGTCCAGTGAGATGGAGGAACTGAGCGAAATACATGCTAGTAGGGAAGTGGTGTTAGGTAAATTGAAGGGATTGAAGGCAGATAAATCCCCAGAGCCAGATGGTCTGCATCCTAGAGTGCTTAAGGAAGTAGCCCTCGATATAGGGGAATGTATGGGAGGTGCGTTAAAACACTGCGATACAGGTGAAGGTATGAGAGGTGCGCGAAAACACAGTGATATAGGGGAAGATATAGGAGATGCGCGAAAACACGGCGATATAGGGGAAGGTATGAGAGATGAGCAAAAACTCAGCTAAAAAGGGGAAGGTAAGAAAGGTGCGTGAGAACACGGCAATATAGGCAAAGCTGTGAGAGGTGAGCAAAAACATAGCGATGTAGTGGAAGGTATGAGAGGTGCGCGAAAATGCAACGATATAGGGGAAGATATGCGAGATGCGTGAAAACACAGCGATATCAGGGAAATTATGAGAGGTGCCCGAAAACACATCAATATAGGGGAAGCTATGAGAGGTGCGCGAAAACACAGCGATATAGTGGAAGGTATGAAAGGTGCACGAAAACACAGCGATATATGGGAATCTTTGGGAGGTGCATGAAAACAGAGCGAGAAAGGGGAAGGTATAAGAGGCGTGAGAAAACACAGCAATATAGGGGGAGCTATGGGAGGTGCGTGAAAGCATGGTGATATATGGAGAAGGTATGAGAGGTGTGCGAAAACATTTTGGTGGAGGTGAATCTATGCGAGTTGCGCGAAAACACGGCGATATAGCGGAAGCTCTGAGAGGTGCGCGAAAACACAGCGATTTGGGGGAATCTATGAGAGGTGCGCGAAAATATTGCGACATATAGAAACCTATGAGAGGTGCACAAGAACACAGCAATAGAGGGGATGCTATGAAAGGTGTGCGATAACACAGCAAAAAAGGGGAAGGTATGAGAAGTATGCGATAACACAGCAAAAAAGGGGAAAGTATGAGAAGTGTGCGAAAACACAGCGATATATGGCAAACTATGGGAGGTACGTGAAAACAGGGCGATACAGGGGTACGTATGAGAGGTGCATGAAAAGACAGTGATAAGCGGGAAGCTATGAGAGGTGCGTGAAAACACAGCGATATAGGGGAAGGTATGAGTGGTGCTCGAAAACATTTCGATATAGGGGAAGCTACGAGAGGTGCGTGAAAAAACATCAATATAGTGGAAGGTATGAGAGGTGTGCGAAAACACAACGATATAAGGGAAGGTATGAGAGGTGCGTGAAAACACATCGATATAGAGGAAGCTATGGGAGGGGCGTGAAAACACAGCGATATAGGGGAATGTATGGGAGGTGCGTTAAAACACTGCGATACAGGGGAATGTATGAGAGGTGCGCAAAAGCACAGCGATATATGGGAAGCTATGAGAGGTGCACGAAAGCACGGCGATATTGGGGAAGGTTTGAGAGGTGCGCGAAAACACAGTCATATATGGGAAGTTATGGGAGTTGCGCGAAAACACGGCGATATACGTGAAGGTATGAGAGGTGCGTGAAAACACGTCGATAGAGGGGAAGGTATGAGAGATGAGCGAAAACTCAGTTAAAAAGGTGAAAGTATGAGAGGTGCATAAGAACATGGCGATATAGGCAAATATATCAGAGTTGAGCAAGACCACAGCGGTATAGGGGAATGTATGGGAGGTGCGTTAAAACACTGCGATACAGGGGAAGGTATGAGAGGTGCGCAAAAGCACAGCGATATATGGGAAGCTATGAGAGTTGCATGAAAGCACGGCGATATTGGGGAAGGTTTGAGAGGTGCGCGAAAACACAGTCATATATGGGAAGTTATGGGAGGTGCGCGAAAACACGGCGATATACGTGAAGGTATGAGAGGTGCGTGAAAACACGTCGATATAGGGGAAGGTATGAGAGATGAGCGAAAACTCAGTTAAAAAGGGGAAAGTATGAGAGGTGCGTGAGAACATGGCGATATAGGCAAATCTATCAGAGTTGAGCAAGAACACAGCGGTATAGGGGAAGGTATTATGATATAGCGGAAGCTATGCGAGGTGCGCAATAACACGACGATATAGGGGATGGAATGAGAGGAGCGCGAGAACATGGCGATATAGGCAAAGCCATCAGAGGTGAGCTAAAACACAGCGTTATAGGGGAAGGTTTTAGAGGTGCGCAAAAACACAACAATATAGGGGAAGCTATGCGAGGTGTGCAAAACCACGGCGATATAGAGGAAACTATGAGAGGAGCACGAGAACACTGCGATTTGGTGGAAACTATGAGAGGTGCGCGAAAGCATTGCAATATATGGAAAGCTATGAGAGGTGCACGAGAACACAGCGATACAGGGGAAGCTATGACAGGTGCGTGATAACACAGCGATATAGGGATAGGTATGCGTGCTGCATGAAAACACAGTGATATCAGGGAAGGTATGAGAGGTGCGGTAAAACACGATGAAATAGGGGAAGGTATGAGAGGTACGCATTAACACAGCGATATAGCAGAAGGTATGAGCGGTGTGCGAAAACACAGTGATATAGGGGAAGCTATGGGAGGTGCACGAACACATGGCGATATGCGTGAAGCTATGAGTGGTGCTTGAAAACACATCGATATGGTGGAAGCGATGTGAGGTGCACGAAAACACAATGATGTAGGGGACGGTATGAAAGGTGCGTAAAAACACAGCGATATAGTGGTAGGTATGCGAGGTGCATGAAAACACAGTGATATAGGGGAAGGTATGAGAGGTGCGCAAAAGCACAACGGTATAGGGGAAGGTATCAGAGGTGAGCAAAAACACAGTGATATTGGGGAAGCTATGGGAGGTGTGCGAAATCACGGCGATATACGTGAAGGTATGAGAGGTGCGTTAAAATACGTCGATATAGGGGAAGTTATGAGAGATGAGCAAAAACTCAGCTAAAAAGGGGAAGATATGAGAGATGCACGAGAACACGGCGATATAGGCAAAGCTGTGACAGGAGCAAAAACACAGCGATATATGGGAAGCTATGGGAGGTGCGTGGAAGCACGGCGATATAGGGGAAGATATGAGAGGTGCGCGAAAACATAGCAATGTAGGGGAAGCTGTGCGAGGTGCGCAAGAGCACGGTGATATGTGGAAGCTATGGGAGGTGCGCAAAAACACAGCGATTTGGGGGAATATATAGGAGGGGCACGATAACGCGGAAAGAAATGGGAAGCTATGGGAGGTCCATGAAAACAGTGTGAGACAGAGGAAGTGATCAGAGCTGCACGAGAGCACAGCTACTTAGGGGCGATATAGGGGAAGGTATGAGAGGAGTGTGAAAAAAGAACGATACAGGGAAGGTATGCGAGCTGCGCGAAAACGCAGTGATATAGTGGAAGCTATGAGAGGTGCGCAAAAACACAGCGATATATGGGAAACTACGAGTGGTGCGTGTATACACAGCGATATAGTGGAAGGTATGTGAGCTGCGCGAAAACACAGCGATATATGGGAAGCTATGGGAGGTGCACGAAAACAGAGCGAGAAAGGGGAAGGTATGATAGGTGTGAGAAAACACAGCATTATAGGGGAAGCTATGGGAGGTGCGTGAAAGCACGGCGATATAGGAGAATATATGAGAGGTGCGCGAATGCATAGTAATGCAGGGGAAGCTATGCGAGGTGCGCAAGAGCACGGTGATATGGGGAAGCTATGGGAGGTGCGCAAAAACACAGCGATTTGGGGGAATATATGAGAGGTGCGCAAAAACATCGCATTAATGGGAAGCTATGAGAGGTGTGCGAAACCGCGGCGAGAAGTGGGTAGCTATGGGAAGTCCAGGAAAACAGAGCGATACACGGGATGTGATGAGAGGTGCATGAGAGCACAGCTTCTTAGGGGCAATATAGGGGAAGGTATGAGAGGAGTGTGAAAACACAACGATACAGGGAAAGCTATGCCAGCTGCGCGAAAACACAGCAATATAGGGGAAGTTATGAGAGCTGCGCGAAAACACGTCGATATAGGGGATGCTACAAGAGGTGCTTGAAAACACAGCGATATAGTGGAAGGTATGAGAGCTGCGCGAAAAGGCAGCAATATATGGGAAGCTATAGGAGGTGCACGAAAACAGAGCGAGAAAGGTGAATGTATGAGAGGTGTGAGAAAACACAGAAACATACGGGAAGCTATGGGAAGTGCGTGAAAGCACGGCGATATAGGAGAGGAATGAGAGGTGCGCGGAAACATAGAGATGTAGGGCAAGTTATGCGAGGTGCACCAGAACACGACGATATAGGGGAAGCTATGAGGTGCGCAAAAACACAGCGATTAGGGGGAATCTATGAGATGCGCGCGAAAACACGGCGAAAAATGGGAAGCTATGGGAGGTCCGTGAAAACAGGGCGATATAGAGAAAGTGATGAGAGGTGCACGAGAGCACAGCGACATAAGGGAAGCTATGGGAGATGTGTGAAAACTGAGCTATATAGGGGAAGTTACGAGAGCTGCTTGAGGACACAGCGATATAGTAGAAGATATGAGATGTGCGCGAAAACACGGTGATATAGGGGAAGCTATGAGAGGTGAGCGAAAACACAGCGATATACGGGAAGCCTTGGAGGGTGCACGAAATCACAGTGATATCGGGAAAGGGATCAGAGGTGTGTGAAAACACAGTGATATAGGGGAAGCTATGGGATGTGTGCGAAAACACAGCGATATAGGGGAAGCTATGGGAAGTGCGCAAACACACGTGATATAGGGGCAGGTATGAGAGGTGTGCGAAATGGCAGCGATACATGGGAAGCTATGAGAGGTGAGCGAAAACACAGCGATATAGGGGAAGGTATGAGAGGTGCGCAAAAACACATCGATATGGGGGAAGCTATGAGAGATGCGCAAAAACACAGCGATATAGGGGAAGCTATGGGAGATCCGTGAAACAGGGCGATAAAGAGAAATTGATGAGAGGTGCACGAGAGCACAGCGACATAGGGGAAGCTATGGGAAGTGCGCGAACACACGGTGATATAGGGGCAGGTATGAGAGGTGTGCGAAATGGCAGCGATACATGGGAAGCTATGAGAAGTGAGCGAAAACACAGCGATATAGGGGAAGGTATGAGAGGTGCCCAAAAACACATCGATATGGGGGAAGCTATGAGAGATGCGCAAAAACACAGCGATATAGGGGAAGCTATGGGAGATCCGTGAAAACAGGGCGATATAGAGAAATTGATGAGAGGTGCACGAGAGCACAGCGACATAGGGGAAGCTATGGGAGATGCGTAAAAACTGAGGAATATAGGGGAAGTTATGAAAGCTGCTTGATGACACAGTGATATAGGAGAAGATATGAGATGTGCGCGAAAACAGGGTGATATAGGGGAAGCTATAAGAGGTGAACGAAAACACAGCGATATAGAGGAAGCCTTGGAGGGTGTGCGAAATCACAGTGACATCGGGAAAGGGATCAGAGGTGCGTGAATACACAGCGATATAGGGGAAGCTATGGGAGGTGTGCGAAAACACAGCGATATAGGGGAATGTATGGGAGGTGCTTGATAACACAGCGATATAGGGGAAGGTATGACAGGTGCGTGAACACACAGTGATATAGGGGAAGCTATGGGAGGTGTGCGAAAACACAGCGATATAGGGGAATATATGGGAGGTGCTTGATAACACAGCGATATAGGGGAAGGTATGACAGGTGCGTGAACACACAGCGATATAGGGGAAGCTATGGGAGGTGTGCGAAAACACAGCGATATAGGGGAATATATGGGAGGTGCTTGATAACACAGCGATATAGGGGAAGGTATGACAGGTGCACGAAAACACAGTGATATAGGGGAGGCTATGGGAGGTGCGCGAAAACAGGGCGATACAGGCAAAGCTATCAGAGGTGAGCAAAAACACAGCTATATAGGGGAAAGTATGAGAGGTGTGTGAAAACACAACAATATAGGGGAAGCTATGAAAGGTGCGCGAAAACGGTGATATAGGGGAAGCTATGAGAGGTGCGCGAAAACACTGCGGTTTGGGGGAAGCTATCAGAAGTGTACGAAAAAATTGCAATATATGGCAAGCTATGAGAGGTGCGCGATAACACAGCGATAGAACGGAAGTTATGAGAGGTGCGTGAAAACACGGCGATATAGGGGAATTTATGCGAGGTGTGCGAAAACACGACTATATGGGGGAAGCTATGAGAGCTGTGCGAAAACATTGCAATATATGGAAAGATATGAGAGGTGCACGAGAACGCAGCGATAGAGGGGAAGCGATGAGAGGTGCGCGAAAACACAGTGATATAGGGGAAGGTATGAAGGTGCGCGAAAATCAGGGATATAGAGGAAGCTATGGGAGGTGTGCGAAGGCACGGCAATATACCTGAAGGTATGAGTGGTGCTTGAAAACACGTCGATATAAGGGAAGTGATGAGAGGTGCGCGAAAACACACTGATATTAGGGCAAGTATGCGAGGTGCATGAAAACACATCGATATAGGGGAAGCTGCGAGAGGTGCGCGAAAACACAGCGAAATAGTGGAAGGTATGAGAAGTGTGTGAAGACACAGCGATATATGGGAAGCTATGGGAGGTGCACAAAAACAGAGCGAGAAAGGGGAAGTTATGAGAGGTGCACAAAAACACATCGATATGGGGAAGCTACGAGTGGTACGTGAATACACAGCGATATAGTGGAAGGTAGGAGAGGTGCGCGAAAACACAGCGAGATATGGGAAGCTATGGGAGGTGCACGAAAACAGAGCAAGAAAGGGGAAGGTATGAGAGGTGTGAGAAAGCACAGCATTTTAGGGGAAGCTTTGGGAGGTGCGTGAAAGCACGGCGATATAGGAGAATATATGAGAGGTGCGCGAAAACATAGTAATGTAGGGGAAGCTATGTGAGGTGCGCAAGAGCACGGTGATATGGGGAAGCTATGGGAGGTGCGCAAAAACACAGCGATTTGGGGGAATATATGAGAGGGGCGCGAAAACATCGCAATATATGGGAAGCTAAGAGAGGTGCGCAAAAACGCGGCAAGAAATGGGAAGCTATGGGAGGTCCATGAAAACAGTGCGATACACGGGATGTGATGAGAGGTGCACGAGAGCACAGCTACTTAGGGATGGTGATGAGAGGTACGCAAAATCACAGCGATATAGGGGACGGTATGAGAGGTGCGTGAAAACACAGTGACATGGGGTAGGTATGCGAGGTGCATGAATACAGTGATATAGGGGAAGCTATAGGAGGTGCACAAAAACAGAGCCATAAAGGGGAATGCATGAGAGGTGTGAGAAAACACAACGATATAGGGGAAGCTATGGGAGGTGTGCGAAAACACAGCGATATAGGGGAATATATGGGAGGTGCTTGATAACACAGCGATATAGGGGAAGGTATGACAGGTGCACGAAAACACAGTGATATAGGGGAGGCTATGGGAGGTGCGCGAAAACAGGGCGATACAGGCAAAGCTATCAGAGGTGAGCAAAAACACAGCTATATAGGGGAAAGTATGAGAGGTGTGTGAAAACACAACAATATAGGGGAAGCTATGAAAGGTGCGCGAAAACGGTGATATAGGGGAAGCTATGAGAGGTGCGCGAAAACACTGCGGTTTGGGGGAAGCTATCAGAAGTGTACGAAAAAATTGCAATATATGGCAAGCTATGAGAGGTGCGCGATAACACAGCGATAGAACGGAAGTTATGAGAGGTGCGTGAAAACACGGCGATATAGGGGAATTTATGCGAGGTGTGCGAAAACACGACTATATGGGGGAAGCTATGAGAGCTGTGCGAAAACATTGCAATATATGGAAAGATATGAGAGGTGCACGAGAATGCAGCGATAGAGGGGAAGCTATGAGAGGTGCGCGAAAACACAGTGATATAGGGGAAGGTATGAAGGTGCGCGAAAATCAGGGATATAGAGGAAGCTATGGGAGGTGTGCGAAGGCACGGCAATATACCTGAAGGTATGAGTGGTGCTTGAAAACACGTCGATATAAGGGAAGTGATGAGAGGTGCGCGAAAACACACTGATATTAGGGCAAGTATGCGAGGTGCATGAAAACACATCGATATAGGGGAAGCTGCGAGAGGTGCGCGAAAACACAGCGAAATAGTGGAAGGTATGAGAAGTGTGTGAAGACACAGCGATATATGGGAAGCTATGGGAGGTGCACAAAAACAGAGCGAGAAAGGGGAAGTTATGAGAGGTGCACAAAAACACATCGATATGGGGAAGCTACGAGTGGTACGTGAATACACAGCGATATAGTGGAAGGTAGGAGAGGTGCGCGAAAACACAGCGAGATATGGGAAGCTATGGGAGGTGCACGAAAACAGAGCAAGAAAGGGGAAGGTATGAGAGGTGTGAGAAAGCACAGCATTTTAGGGGAAGCTTTGGGAGGTGCGTGAAAGCACGGCGATATAGGAGAATATATGAGAGGTGCGCGAAAACATAGTAATGTAGGGGAAGCTATGTGAGGTGCGCAAGAGCACGGTGATATGGGGAAGCTATGGGAGGTGCGCAAAAACACAGCGATTTGGGGGAATATATGAGAGGGGCGCGAAAACATCGCAATATATGGGAAGCTAAGAGAGGTGCGCAAAAACGCGGCAAGAAATGGGAAGCTATGGGAGGTCCATGAAAACAGTGCGATACACGGGATGTGATGAGAGGTGCACGAGAGCACAGCTACTTAGGGATGGTGATGAGAGGTACGCAAAATCACAGCGATATAGGGGACGGTATGAGAGGTGCGTGAAAACACAGTGACATGGGTAGGTATGCGAGGTGCATGAATACAGTGATATAGGGGAAGCTATAGGAGGTGCACAAAAACAGAGCCATAAAGGGGAATGCATGAGAGGTGTGAGAAAACACAACGATATAGGGGAAGCTATGAGAGATGCGCGAAAACACCGCGATTTGGGGAAGCTATCAGAAGTGCACGAAAACATCGCAAAATATCGCAAGCAATGAGAGGTGCGCGAATTCACAGCAACTGAACGGAAGGTATGGTAGGTGCGTGAAAACACGGCAATATAGGGGAAGCTTTGGAGGGTGCGCGAAATCACAGTGATATCGGGAAAGCGATCAGAGGTGTGTGAAAACACACCGATATAGGGAAAGCTATAGGAGGTGTGCGAAAACACAGCGATATAGGGGAATGTATGGGAGGTGCTTGAAAACACAGCGATATAGGGGAAGGTATGGGAGGTGCGCGAAAACACGGCGATATACGTGAAGGTATGGGAGGTCCGGGAAAACATGTCGATACAGGCAAAGCTATCAGCGGTGAGCGAAAACACATCAATATAGGGGAAGTTATGAGGGGTGCGCGAAAACACAGTGATATAGGGGAAGCTATTGAAGGTGCACGAATACACGGCGATATACATGAACGTATGAGTGGTGCTTGAAAACACATCGATATAGGGGAAGTGATGAGAGGTGTGCAAAAACACAGCGATATAGGGGACAGTATGAGAGGTGCGTTAAAACACAGTGATATAGGGGTTGGTATGCGAGGTGCATTAAAACAGTGATATAGGGGAAGCTATAGGAGGTGCACAAAAACAGAGCAAGAAAGGGGAATGTATGAGAGGTGTGAGAAAACACAACGATATAGGGGAAGCTAAGCGAGGTGCGCGAAAACGGTGATATAGGGGAAGCTATGAGAGGTGCGCGAAAACACCGCGATTTGGGGGAAGCTATCAGAAGTGCACGAAAACATTGCAATATATGGCACGCTATGAGAGATGCACGAAAACACAGCGATAGAACGGAAGGTATTGGAGGTGCGTGAAAACACGGCGATATAGGGGAAGCTATCCGAGGCATGCGAAAACACGGCGATATGGGGGAAGCTATGAGAGGTACACAAGAACACTGCTATTTGGGGGAAGCTATGAGAGTTGTGCAAAAATATTTCAATATATGGAAAGCTATGAAAGGTACACGAGAACACAGCGATAGAGGGGAAGCTCTGAGAGGTGTGTGAACACACGGCGATATACGTGAAGGTATGAGTGGTGCTTGAAAACATGTCGATATAGGGGAAGTGATGAGAGGTGCGCTAAAACACAGCAATATAGGGGACGGTATGAGAGGTGCGTGAAAACTTTGTGATATAGGGGCAGGTATGCGAGGTGCGCAAAAACACAGCGATATAGAGGAAGCTATGGGAGGTGCGTGAAAACACAGCGATATAGGGGAAGGGATGAGAGGTGCGTGAAAACACAGTGATATAGGGGAAGCTATGGGAGGTGCGTGAAAACACAGCGATATAGGAGAATGTATGGAATGTGCTTTAAAACACTGCGATATAGAGGAAGCTATGGGAGGTGTGCAAAAACACAGTGATATAGGGGCAGGTATGAGTGCTGCGCGAAAACATATCGATATAGGGGTCGCTTCGAGAGGTGCGTGAAAAAACATCGATATAGTGGAATGTATCAGAGGTGTGCGAAAACACAACGATATAGGGGACGGTGTGAGACATGCGTGAAAAGACAGCGATATAGGGGAAGCTATGGGAGGTGCGTGAAAACACAGCGATATAGTGAAATGTATGGGAGGTGCGTTAAAACACTGCGATATAGGGGAAGCTATGGGAGGTGCGCAAAAACACAGCGATTTGGGGGAATACATGAGAGGGGCACGAAAACATCGCAATGTATGGGAAGCTAAGAGAGGTGCGCGAAAACGCGGCAAGAAATGGGAAGCTATGGGAGGTCCATGAAAACAGTGCGATACACGGGATGTGATGAGAGGTGCACGAGAGCACAGCTACTTAGGGGTGGTATAGGGGAAGGTATGAGAGGAATGTGAAAACACAACGATACAGGGAAAGCTATGCGAGCTGCGCGAAAACACAGCGATATAGGGGAAGTTATGAGAGCTGCTCAAAAACACGTTGATATAGGGGAAGCTACAAGAGGTGCTCGAAAACACAGCGATATAGTGGAAGGTATGAGAGTTGCCCGAAAAGACAGTGATATATGGAAAGCTATAGGAGGTGCACGAAAACAGATCGAGAAAGGGGAATGTATGACAGGTGTGAGAAAACACAGCAATATAGGGGAAGCTATGGGAGGTGCGTGAAAGCACGGCGATATAGGAAAGGTATGAGAGGTGCGCGGAAACATAGAGATGTAGGGCAAGTTATGCGAGGTGCGCCAGAACACGGCGATATAGGGGAAGCTATGAGAGGTGCACAAAAACACAGCGATTTGGGGGAATTTATGAGAGGCGCGTGAAAACGCGGCGAAAAATGGGAAGCTATGGGATGTCCGTGAAAACAGGGCGATATAGAGGAAGTGGTGAGAGGTGCACGAGAGCAAAGAGACATAAGGGAAGCTATGGGAGATATGTGAAAACTGAGCTATATAGGGGAAGTTACGAGAGCTGCTTGATGACACAGCGATATAGGAGAAGATATGAGATGTGTGCGAAAACACGGTGATAGAGGGGAATCTATGAGAGGTGAGCGAAAACACAGCGATATAGGGGAAGGCTTGGACGGTGCGCGAAATCACAGTGATATCGGGAAAGGGATCAGAGGTGCGTGAAAACACAGCGATATAGGGGAAGCTGTGGGATGTGTGCGAAAACACGGCGATATAGGGGAATGTATGGGAGGTGCTTGAAAACACAGCGATATAGGGGAAGGTATGACAAGGTGCACGAAAACACAGTGATACAGGGGAAGCTATGGGAGGTGCGCGAAAACAGGGCGATATACGTGAAGGTATGAGAGGTGCGCGAGAACATGGCGATACAGGCAAAGCTATCAGAGGTGAGCAGAAACTCAGCAATATGGGGAAGCTATGAGAGGTGCGTGATAACACAGCGATATAGGGGAAGCTATGAGGGGTGCACGAAAACACAGTGATATAGGGGAAGCTATGGGAGGTGCGCGAACACACGGTGATATACGTGAAGGTATGAGTGGTGCTTGAAAACACGTCGATATAGGGGAAGTGATGAGAGGTACGCAAAATCACAGCGATATAGGGGACGGTATGAGAGGTGCGTGAAAACACAGTGACATGGGGTAGGTATGCGAGGTGCATGAATACAGTGATATAGGGGAAGCTATAGGAGGTGCACAAAAACAGAGCCATTAAGGGGAATGCATGAGAGGTGTGAGAAAACACAGCGATATAGGGGAAACTATGAGAGGTGCGCAAAAACACGTCGATATAGTGGAAGCTACAAGAAGTGCTCGAAAACACAGCGATATAGTGGAAGGTATGAGAGTTGCCCGAAAAGACAGTGATATATGGAAAGCTATAGGAAGTGCACGAAAACAGAGCGAGAAAGGGTAATGTATGAGAGGTGTGAGAAAACACAGCAATATAGGGGAAGCTATGGGAGGTGCGTGAAAGCACGGCGATATAGGAGAGGTATGAGAGGTGCGTGGAAACATAGGGATGTAGGGCAAGTTATGCGAGGTGCGCCAGAACACGGCGATATAGGGGAAGGTATGAGAGGTGCGTGAAAACGCGTCGATATAGGGGAAGGTACGAGGGATGAGCGAATACTCAGCTAAAAAGGGGAAGGTGTGTGAGGTGCACAAGAATACGTCGATATAGGCAAAACTATGAGAGGTGCAAAAACACAGCGATATAGGGGTAGGTATGAGGGGTGGTGAAAACACAACCATATAGGGGATGCTATGCGAGGTGCGTGAAAGCAGAGCGATATAGGGGAAGTGATGAGAGGTGTACGGGAACACAGCAATATAGGGGAAGATATGAGAGGTCTGCAGAAACACGGCGATATAGGGGAAGATATGCGAGGTGCGCAAAAACACAGCGATATAGGGGAAGCTATGAGAGGTGCGCAAAAACACAGCAAAATAGTGGAAGGTATGAGAAGTGTGCGAATCACAGCGATATATGGGAAGCTATGGGAGGTGCACAAAAACAGAGCGAGAAAGGGGAAGTTATGAGAGGTGCGCAAAAACACATCGATATAGGGGAAGCTACGAGAGGTGCGCGAAAACACAGCGATATAGTGGAAGGTAGGAGAGGTGCGCGAAAACACAGCGATTTATGGGAAGCTATGGGAGGTGCACGAAAACAGAGCAAGAAAGGGGAAGGTATGAGAGGTGTGAGAAAGCACAGTATTATAGGGGAAGCTTTGGGAGGTGCGTGAAAGCACGGCGATATAGGAGAATATATGAGAGGTGCGCGAAAACATAGTAATGTAGGGGAAGCTATGTGAGGTGCGCAAAAACACAGCGATTTGGGGGAATATATGAGAGGGGCGCGAAAACATCGCAATATATGGGAAGCTAAGAGAGGTGTGCGAAAACGCGGCAAGAAGTGGGAAGCTACGGGAGGTCCATGAAAACAGTGCGATACACGGGATGTGATGAGAGGTGCACGAGAGCACAGCTACTTAGGGGTGGTATAGGGGAAGATATGAGAGGAATGTGAAAACACAACGATACAGGGAAAGCTATGCGAGCTGCGCGAAAACACAGCGATATAGGGGAAGTTATGAGAGCTGCTCAAAAACACGTTGATATAGGGGAAGCTACAAGAGGTGCTCGAAAACACAGCGATATAGTGGAAGGTATGAGAGTTGCCCGAAAAGACAGTGATATATGGAAAGCTATAGGAGGTGCACGAAAACAGAGCGAGAAAGGGGAATGTATGAGAGGTGTGAGAAAACACAGCAATATAGGGGAAGCTATGGGAGGTGCGTGAAAGCACGGGGATATAGGAGAGGTATGAGAGGTGTGCGGAAACATAGAGCTGTAGGGCAAGTTATGCGAGGTGCGCCAGAACACGGCGATACAGGGGAAGCTATGAGAGGTGCGCAAAAACACAGTGATTTGGGGGAATCTATGAGAGGCGCACGAAAACGTGGCGAAAAATGGGAAGCTATGGGATGTCCGTGAAAACAGGGCGATATAGAGGAAGTGGTGAGAGGTGCGCGAGAGCACAGAGATATAAAGGAAGCTATGGGAGATATGTGAAAACTGAGCTATATAGGGGAAGTTACGAGAGCTGCTTGATGACACAGCGATATAGGAGAAGATATGAGATGTGCGCGAAAACACGGTGATATAGGGGAATCTATGAGAGGTGAACGAAAACACAGCAATATCGGGGAAGCCTTGGAGGGTGCGCGAAATCACAGTGATATCGGGAAAGGGATCAGAGGTGCGTGAAAACACAGCGATATAGGGGAAGCTATGGGATGTGTGCGAAAACACGGTGATATAGGGGAATGTATGGGAGGTGCGCGAACACACGGTGATATACGTGAAGGTATGAGTGGTGCTTGAAAACACGTCGATATAGGGGAAGTGATGAGAGGTACGCAAAATCACAGCGATATAGGGGACGGTATGAGAGGTGCGTGAAAACACAGTGACATGGGGTAGGTATGCGAGGTGCATGAATACAGTGATATAGGGGAAGCTATAGGAGGTGCACAAAAACAGAGCCATTAAGGGGAATGCATGAGAGGTGTGAGAAAACACAGCGATATAGGGGAAACTATGAGAGGTGTGCAAAAACACGTCGATATAGTGGAAGCTACAAGAAGTGCTCGAAAACACAGCGATATAGTGGAAGGTATGAGAGCTGCCCGAAAAGACAGTGATATATGGAAAGCTATAGGAAGTGCACGAAAACAGAGCGAGAAAGGGTAATGTATGAGAGGTGTGAGAAAACACAGCAATATAGGGGAAGCTATGGGAGGTGCGTGAAAGCACGGCGATATAGGAGAGGTATGAGAGGTGCGTGGAAACATAGGGATGTAGGGCAAAGTATGCGAGGTGCGCCAGAACACGGCGATATAGGGGAAGGTATGAGAGGTGCGTGAAAACGCTTCGATATAGGGGAAGGTATGAGGGATGAGCGAATACTCAGCTAAAAAGGGGAAGGTGTGTGAGGTGCACAAGAATACGTCGATATAGGCAAAACTATGAGAGGTGCAAAAACACAGCGATATAGGGGTAGGTATGAGGGGTGGTGAAAACACAACCATATAGGGGATGCTATGCGAGGTGCGTGAAAGCAGAGCGATATAGGGGAAGTGATGAGAGGTGTACGGGAACACAGCAATATAGGGGAAGATATGAGAGGTCTGCAGAAACACGGCGATATAGGGGAAGATATGCGAGGTGCGCAAAAACACAGCGATATAGGGGAAGCTATGAGAGGTGCGCAAAAACACAGCGAAATAGTGGAAGGTATGAGAAGTGTGCGAATCACAGCGATATATGGGAAGCTATGGGAGGTGCACAAAAACAGAGCGAGAAAGGGGAAGTTATGAGAGGTGCGCAAAAACACATCGATATAGGGGAAGCTACGAGAGGTGCGCGAAAACACAGCGAAATAGTGGAAGCTATGAGATGTGTGCGAAGACAGCGATATATGGGAAGCTATGGGAGGTGCACAAAAACAGAGCGAGAAAGGGGAAGTTATGAGAGGTGCGCGAAAACACATCGATATAGGGGAAGCTACGAGTGGTGCACGAATACACAGCGATATAGTGGAAGGTAGGAGAGGTGCGCGAAAACACAGCGATTTATGGGAAGCTATGGGAGGTGCACGAAAACAGAGCAAGAAAGGGGAAGGTATGAGAGGTTTGAGAAAGCACAGCACTATAGGGGAAGCTTTGGGAGGTGCGTGAAAGCACGGCGATATAGGAGAATATATGAGAGGTGCGCGAAAACATAGTAATGTAGGGGAAGCTATGTGAGGTGCGCAAGAAACACAGCGATTTGGGGGAATATATGAGAGGGGCGCGAAAACATCGCAATATATGGGAAGCTAAGAGAGGTGCGCGAAAACGCGGCAAGAAGTGGGAAGCTATGGGAGGTCCATGAAAACAGTGCGATACACGGGATGTGATGAGAGGTGCACGAGAGCACAGCTACTTAGGGGTGGTATAGGGGAAGATATGAGAGGAATGTGAAAACACAACGATACAGGGAAAGCTATGCGAGCTGCGCGAAAACACAGCGATATAGGGGAAGTTATGAGAGCTGCTCAAAAACACGTTGATATAGGGGAAGCTACAAGACGTGCTCGAAAACACAGCGATATAGTGGAAGGTATGAGAGTTGCCCGATAAGACAGTGATATATGGAAAGCTATAGGAGGTGCACGAAAACAGAGCGAGAAAGGGGAATGTATGAGAGGTGTGAGAAAACACAGCAATATAGGGGAAGCTATGGGAGGTGCGTGAAAGCACGGCGATATAGGAGAGGTATGAGAGGTGCGCGGAAACATAGAGCTGTAGGGCAAGTTATGCGAGGTGCGCCAGAACACGGCGATATAGGGGAAGCTATGAGAGGTGCGCAAAAACACAGTGATTTGGGGGAATCTATGAGAGGCGCACGAAA
Organism: Mobula birostris; assembly: GCF_030028105.1. Lineage (NCBI taxonomy): Eukaryota > Metazoa > Chordata > Chondrichthyes > Myliobatiformes > Myliobatidae > Mobula > Mobula birostris. The sequence continues at coordinate 117,967 of NW_027278623.1, forward strand.
ACGTGGCGAAAAATGGGAAGCTATGGGATGTCCGTGAAAACAGGGCGATATAGAGGAACTGGTGAGAGGTGCGCGAGAGCACAGAGATATAAGGGAAGGTATGGGAGATATGTGAAAACTGAGCTATATAGGGGAAGTTACGAGAGCTGCTTGATGACACAGCGATATAGGAGAAGATATGAGATGTGCGCGAAAACACGGTGATATAGGGGAATCTATGAGAGGTGAGCGAAAACACAGCGATATAGGGGAAGCCTTGGAGGGTGCGCAAAATCACAGTGATATCGGGAAAGGGATCAGAGGTGCGTGAAAACACAGCGATATAGGGAAAGCTATGGGATGTGTGCGAAAACACGGCGATATAGGGGAATGTATGGGAGGTGCTTGAAAACACAGCGATATAGGGGAAGGTATGACAGGTGCACGAAAACACAGTGATATAGGGGAAGCTATGGGAGGTGCGCGAAAACAGGGCGATATACGTGAAGGTATGAGAGGTGCGCGAGAACATGGCGATACAGGCAAAGCTATCAGTGGTGAGCAGAAACTCAGCAATATAGGGGAAGCTATGAGAGGTGCGTGATAACACAGCGATATAGGGGAAGCTATGAGGGGTGCGCGAAAACACAGTGATATAGGGGAAGCTATGGGAGGTGCGCGAACACACGGTGATATACGTGAAGGTATGAGTGGTGCTTGAAAACACGTCGATATAGGGGAAGTGATGAGAGGTATGCAAAATCACAGCGATATAGGGGACGGTATGAGAGGTGCGTGAAAACACAGTGACATGGGATAGGTATGCGAGGTGCATGAATACAGTGATATAGGGGAAGCTATAGGAGGTGCACAAAAGCAGAGCCATAAAGCGGAATGCATGAGAGGTGTGAGAAAACACAACAATATAGGGGAAGCTATGCGAGTTGCACGAAAACAGAGTGATATAGGGGAAGCTATGAGAGATGCGCGAAAATACTGCGATTTGGGGAAGCTATCAGAAGTGCACGAAAACATCACAAAATATGGCAAGCTATGAGAGGTGCACGAAATCACAGCGACAGAACGGAAGGTATGGTAGGTGCGTGAAAACACGGCAATATAGGGGAAGCCTTGGAGGGTGCGCGAAATCACAGTGATATCGGGAAAGCGATCAGAGGTGTGTGAAAACACACCGATATAGGGGAAGCTATAGGAGGTATGCGAAAACACAGCAATATAGGGGAAGGTATGGGAGGTGCGCGAAAACACAGCGATATACGTGAAGGTATGGGAGGTCCGGGAAAACATGTCGATACAGGCAAAGCTATCAGCGGTGAGCGAAAACACAGCAATATAGGGGAAGTTATGAGGGGTGCGCGAAAACACAGAGATATAGGGGAAGCTATTGAAGGTGCACGAATACACGGCGATATACATGAAGGTATGAGTGGTGCTTGAAAACACGTCGATATAGGGGAAGTGATGAGAGGTGCGCGGAAACACAGCAATATAGGGGACGGTATGAGAGGTGCGTGAAAACTTTGTGATATAGGGGCAGGTATGCAAGGTGCGCAAAAACACAGCGATATAGGGGAAGCTATGGGAGTTGCGTGAAAACACAGCGATATAGGGGAAGCTATGGGAGGTGCGCAAAAACACAGTGATATAGGGGAATGTATGAGTGGTGCGCGAAAACATCGATATAGGGGACGCTTCGAGAGGTGCGTGAAAAAACATCGATATAGTGGAATGTATCAGAGGTGTGCGAAAACACAACGATATAGGGGACGGTGTGAGTCATGCGTGAAAAGACGGCGATATAGGGGAAGCTATGGGAGGTGCGTGAAAACACAGCGATATAGTGAAATGTATGGGAGGTGCGTTAAAACACTGCAATATAGGGGAAGCTATGGGAGGTGCGTGAAAACACGGCGATATACGTGAAGGTATGAGAGGTGCGTGAAAACGCGTCGATATAGGGGAAGGTATGAGGGATGAGCGAATACTCAGCTAAAAAGGGGAAGGTGTGTGAGGTGCACAAGAACACGTCGATATAGGCAAAACTATGAGAGGTCAGCAAAAACACAGCGATATAGGGGAAGGTATGAGATGTGCGCGAAAACACAACCATATAGGGGATGCTATGCGAGGTGCGCGAAAGCAGAGCGATATAGGAGAAGTGATGAGAGGTGTACGGGAACACAGCAATATAGGGGAAGATATGAGAGGTCTGCAGAAACACAGGGATATAGGTGAAGATATGCGAGGTGCGCAAAAACACAGCGATATAGGGGAAGCTATGAGAGGTGCGCAAAAACACAGTGATATAGGGGAAGGTATGAGAGCTGCGCGAGAACACAGTAGAGGTTTGCTGTGTGCACCCCTGCATTTTATGACAAACCTCTGAAGCTCCTCAACCCCCAAATCAGTGCGCACCCTCATGCTGCGTTTTTTAATGTCGAGACAGCCATTTTCTGAACTGTTTGACAAGGTTTATGCTCGAAGATAATCGCATGAGCGTTCGGATTCAATACGAGCTTGAAGTTGCACCAAGATTTGCAAAGAATTTGCAATGATTATTTTTCTTCCCGAGACAACAATTGGTTGTGAATATGCGTGCGCACGGAGTTTTGGGGTGAACATGATTTGGGGGTGCGCGCTTATTTAGGGCTGCGTTCTCGCACATGAGGGTGCGCATTGATTTGGGGATTGAGGAGATTCAGAGGTTTGTCATAAAATGCAGGGGTGCGCAGGGATTCTGGTGGCTCACGTGGATTATTGAGATGCGCGCAGATTTAGTCGTTGTGTTGCAGGGACGAGGCTCGGAGATTAAGTTAGGAAGTAGACGAGGGTGTGAGCGTTAACGGCAAACAGGAAGGTGTTCAGGGAAGCAGAAGGTAGGCAGAACTATCCTGACACGGAGCGTAGAAAGGAAAGCAGCGGGCAAAACCTCTCTTGGCACGGAGAGACGGAATTACACAGGTAAACCTCGGCGCTGAAGTAAAACTTAGAATACTTGACACGGAGAGACTGAGTTTCAGAGGTCACCATCGGAAATGAACTGGAAGTTGGAAAACGTACCCTAACAGGGAGAGACTGAGTTTCAGACCTCTCAAAGCTTTCCCAAAAGCTCTGTGTTTTCGCGCACCTCCCATAGCTTCCCAGATATTGCTGTGTTTTCACCGGCCTATCATACCTTCCCCTATATCACTGTGTTTTAGCGCACCTCCCATAGCTTCCCCTACATCGCTGTTTTCGCGCACATCTCATATCATCCCCTATATTGCCGTGTTTTCACGCACCTCCCAGAGCTTCCCCTAAATCGCTGTTTTCGCGCACCTCTTATACCTTCCTCTACATCGCTCTGTAATTGTGCAGCTCACATAGCTTCCCCCTATATCGCCGTGTTTTCACTCACCTCTCACTCCTTCCCCTGTATCACCGCGTTTTCGCGCAACTCTCATACATTCTCCTACATTGCTGTGTTTTCGCGCACCACCCATAGTTTCCCCTATATCGCTGTGTATTCGCGCACCTCCCATAGCTTCCCCTATATCACTGTTTTTTCGCTTCCCTCTCATAACTTCCCATATATCGCCGTGTTTTCGTGGACCTCACATAGATTCCCCTACATCGCTGTGTTGTCGCGCACTTCTCATACCTTCCCTATATCGTGTATTCGGGCACCTCTCATACCAACCCCTATATCGCCGTCTTTACGCAGACATCCCATACCTTCCCCTATGTCGCTGTGTTTTTCCTCACCGCTCATCCATTCCCCTGCATTGCTGTGTTTTCGCGCACCTTCCATAGCTTCCCCAACATCGCCGTGTTTTCGCGCACCTCTCATAGCTTCCCCTATATCATCATGTTTTCTTGCACTTCTCATACCTTCCCCTACATCGCTGTGTTTTCGCGCACCTCCCATAGCTTCCCCAACATTGCCGTGTTTTTGTTCACCTCTCATAACTTCCCCTATAACGCTGTGATTTCGCGCAACTCTCATACCTTCCCCTACATCGCTGTGTTTTCGCGCACCTCTCTTAGCTTCCACGACATCGCTTTGTTTTCACACACCTCTCATACCTTCCCCTATATCGCTGTGTTTCCGCACACCTCTCACTCCTTTCCCTGTATGGCCGCGTTTTCCAGCACCTCTCATACATTCTCCTACATTGCTGTGTTTTCGCGCAACTCTCATACATTGCACTATATCGCTGTGTTTTCGCACACGTCCCATACCTTTCAGTATATTGCTGTGATTTCGCACACCTCCCATAGCTACCCCTATTTTGTTGTGTTTTTGCGCACCTCCCATAGCTTCCCCTATATCACTCTGTTTTCGCTTCCCTCTCATAACTTCTCCTATATCGCCCTGTTTTCGCGCACCTCAGATAGATTCCCCTACATCGGTGTGTTGTCGCGCACTTCTCATACCTTCCCCTATATCGTCGTGCATTCGGGCACCTCTCATATCATCCCCTATGTCGCCGTCTTTACGCAGACATCCCATAGCTTCCCCTACGTCGCTGTGTTTTTGCTTACCTCTCATCCATTCCCCTACATTGCTGTGTTTTCGCTCACCTCTCATCCATTCCCCTACATTGCTGTGTTTTCGCGCACCTCTCATAGCTTCCCCTATATCGTCGTGTTTTCTTGCACTTCTCATACCTTCCCCTATATCGCTGTGTTTTCGTGCACCTCCCATAGCTTTCCCTACATTGCTGTGTTTTTGTTCACCTCTCATAACTTCCCCTATAACGCTCTGATTTCGCACACCTCTCATACCTTCCCCTACATCGCTGTGTTTTCGCACACCTCTCATAGACTCCCCAACATCGCCGTGTTTTCACGCAACACTCATACTTTCCCCTGTATCGCTGTGTTTTCACGCACATCCAATAGTTTCCTACATATCGCCTAGTTTTTGTGCAGCTCTCCTACCTTCCTCTATGTTGCTGTGATTTTGCGCACCTCTCATCCATTCCTCTACATTGCTGTGTTTTCGCTCACCTCTCATCCATTCCCCTACATTGCTGTGTTTTCGCGCACCTCCCACAGCTTCCCCAACATCGCCGTGTTTTCGCACACCTCTCATAGCTTCCCCTATATCGCCGTGTTTTCTTGCACTTCTCATACCTTCCCCTATATCGCTGTGTTTTCGTGCACCTCCCATAGCTTTCCCTACATCGCTGTGTTTTTGTTCACCTCTCATAACTTCCCCTATAACGCTCTGATTTCGCGCACCTCTCATACCTTCCCTTACATCACTGTGTTTTCGCACACCTCTCATAGACTCCCCAACATCGCCGTGTTTTCGCGCAACACTCATACCTTCCACTATATCGCTGTGTTTTCACGCACATCCAATAGTTTCCTACATATTGCCTAGTTTTTGTGCAGCTCTCCTACCTTCCTCTATGTTGCTGTGATTTTGCGCACCTCTCTTAGCTTCCCCTATATCGCTGTGTTTTCTTGCACCTCTCATAGCTTCTCCTATATCACTGTCTATTTGCGCACCTCCCATAGCTTCCCCTATATTGCTGTCTTTGCATGCAAATCTCATAGCTTCCCTTATATGACCGGGTTTTCGCGCACCTCTCATAGCTTCCCCTATATCGCTGTGTTTTTGCACACCTCCAATAGCTTCCCCTACATCGTCATGTTTCCGTGCACCTCTCATAACTTCCCTATATCACTGTGCTTTTGTGCACCTCCCTTACCTTCCCCTATATCGCCGTGTTTTCGTGTACCTCCCATAGCTTTCCCTATATCGCTGTATTTTCGCTTCCCTCTCATACCTTCCCCTACATCGCCGTGTTTTCGTGCACCTCCCTTACCTTCCCCTAAATCGCTGTTTTTTTGTGCACCTCCCATAGATTCCCCTATATCGCTGTCTTTGCACGCAAATCTCATAGCTTCCCCTATATCACTGTTTTTGCACAACTCAAATAGCTTCCCCTACATCGCCATGTTTTCACGCACCTCTCAAACCTTCCCCTATATCACTGTGTTTTCGCACACCTCCAATAGCTTCCCCTACATCGCCATGTTTTCACGCACCTCTCATAACTACCCTATATCACCGTGTTTTCGTGCACCTCACATAGATTCCCCTATATTGCTGTGTTGTCGCGCACTTCTCATACCTTCCCTATATCGTGTATTCGGGCACCTCTCATACCATCCCCTATATCGCCGTCTTTACGCAGACATCCCATACCTTCCCCTATGTCGCTGTGTTTTTGCTCACCGCTCATCCATTCCCCTGCATTGCTGTGTTTTCGCGCACCTCCCATAGCTTCCCCAACATCGCCGTGTTTTCGCGCACCTCTCATAGCTTCCCCTATATCATCGTGTTTTCTTGCACTTCTCATACCTTCCCCTATATCGCTGTGTTTTCGTGCACCTCCCATAGCTTTCCCTACATCGCCGTGTTTTTGTTCGCCTCTCATAACTTCCCCTATAACGCTGTGATTTTGCGCACCTCTCATACCTTCCCCTACATCGCTGTGTTTTCGCGCACCTCTCATAGCTTCCACGACATCGCTTTGTTTTCACACACCTCTCATACCTTCCCCTATATCGCTGTGTTTTTGCACACCTCCCTTACCTTCCCCTATATCGCTGTGTTTTTGTGCACCTGCCGTAGCTCCACTATATCGCTGTGTTTTCGCGCACCTCCCATAGATTCCCCTATATGGCTATGTTTTTGTGCACCTTCCATACCTACCCCTATATCGCTGTGTTTTCGTGCACCTCCCATAGCTCTCCCTACATCATGGTGTTTTTGTTCACCTTTAATACCTTCCCCTATAATGCTGTGATTTTGCGCGCCTCTCATATCTTCCCCTACGTCACTGTGTTTTTCGTACCTCCCATAGCTTCCCCTATATCGCTGTGTTTTCGCACACCTCTCATAGCTTCCCCTACATCGCCGTGTTTTCGTGCACCACTCATTCCTTCCCCTATATCGCTGTGATTCATGCACATCCAATAGTTTCCTACATATCGCCTAGTTTTTGTGCAGCTCTCCTACCTTCCTCTATGTTGCTGTGATTTTGCGCACCTCTCTTAGCTTCCCCTATATCGCTGTGTTTTCTTGCTCCTCTCATAGCTTCTCCTATATCACTGTCTATTTGCGCACCTCCCATAGCTTCCCCTATATCGCTGTCTTTGCACGCAAATCTCATAGCTTCCCCTATATGACCGTGTTTTCGTGCACCTCTCATAGCTTCCACGACATCACTTTGTTTTCGCACACCTCTCATACCTTCCCCTATATTGCTGTGTTTTTGCACACCTCCAATAGCTTCCTCTACATCGCCATGTTTCCGCGCACCTCTCATAACTTCCCTATATCACTGTGTTTTTGCACACCTCCCTTACCTTCCCCTACATCGCCGTGTTTTCGTGCACCTCCCTTACCTTCCCCTAAATCGCTGCTTTTTTGTGCACCTCCCATAGATTCCCCTATATTGCTGTCTTTGCACGCAAATCTCATAGCTTCCCCTATATCACTGTGTTTTCGCACACCTCAAATAGCTTCCCCTACATCGCCATGTTTTCACGCACCTCTCAAACCTTCCCTTATTTCACTGTGTTTTCGCACACCTCCAATAGCTTCCCCTACATCGCCATGTTTTCACGCACCTCTCATAACTACCCTATATTGCTGTGTTTTCTTGCGCTTCTCATAGCTTCCCCTACATCGCTGTGTTTTTGTGCACCTCCCGTAGCTCCACTATATCGCTGTTTTCGCGCACCTCCCATAGATTCCCCTATATCGCTATGTTTTTGTGCACCTTCCATACCTTCCCCAATATCGCTGTGTTTTCGTGCACCTCCCATAGCTCTCCATACATTGCCGTGTTTTTGTTCACCTCTCATACCTTCCCCTATAATGCTGTGATTTTGCGCACCTCTCATATCTTCCCCTACGTCACTGTGTTTTCTCGTACCTCCCATAGCTTCCCCTTCATCGCCGTGTTTTCACGCACCACTCATTCCTTCCCCTATATCGCTGTGTTTCACGCACATCCAATAGTTTCCTATATATCGCCTTGTTTTTGTGGAGCTCTCCTACTTTCCCCTATGTCGCTGTGATTTCGCGCACCTCTCATACTTTCCCATACATCGCTGCGTTTTCGTGCACTTCTCATACCTTCCCCTATATCACTCTGTTTTCGCACACCTCTCATAGCTTCCCCAATATCGCCCTGTTTTTGCGCAGCTCTCATAGTTTCCCCTATATCGCTGCGTTTTCGCGCACCTCCCATAGTTTCCTCTACATTGCTGTGTTTTCGCGCACCTCCCATACCTTCTCCAACATCGCCATGTTTTCGCGCACCTCTCATAGCTTCCCTTATATCGCCCTGTTTTCTTGCGCTTTTCATGCCTTCCCCTATATTGCTGTTTTCGTGCACCTCCTATAGTTTCCCCTGCATTGCCGTGTTTTGCTCAGCTCTCATAGCTTCTGCTATATCGCCGCGTTTTTGCGCACCTCTCATACTTTCCCCTATATCGCTGTGTTTTCTTCAACCTCTCATAGCTTCTCCTATATCACTGTCTATTCGCGCACCTCCCATAGCTTTCCCTATATCGCACTCTTTTTACGCGAATCTCATAGCTTCCCCTATATGACCGTGTTTTCACGCACCTCTTATAGCTTCCACGACATCGCTTTGTTTTCTCACACCTCTCAAACCTTCCCCTATATCACTGTGTTTTCGCACACCTCCAATCGCTTCCCCTACATCGCCATGTTTTCACGCACCTCTCATAACTACCCTATATCGCCGTTTTTCACACACCTCCCTTACCTTCCCCTATATCGCTGTATTTTTGTGCACCTCCCATAGATTCCTCTATATCGCTGTGTCTTCACGCACATCCAATAGGTTCCTATATATCACCTTGTTTTTGTGGAGCTCTCTTACCTTCTCCTATGTCTCTGTGATTTCACACACCTCTCATACTTTCCGGTACATCGCTGCGTTTTTGTGCACCTCCAATAGTTTCCCCTACATCGCCGTGTTTTTGCGCACCTCTGATAGCTTCCACTATATCACTGTGTTTGCACGCACCTCCCATAGCTTCCCCTGTAGTGCTGTGTTTTCGCGTGCCTCTCATACATTCCCCTATATCGCTGTATTTTTGCGCACCTCCCATAGCTTCCCCTACATCGCTTTGTTTTCGCGCACATCTCATATATTCCCCTATATTGCCGTGTTTTCATGCACCTCCCATAGCTTCCCAAAAATCGCTGTTTTTGCGCACCTCTTATACCTTCCTCTATATCACTCTGTATTTGCGCGCCACACATAGCTTCCCCCTATATCACCGTTTTCTCGATCACCTCTCACACCTTCCCCTGTATGGCCGCGTTTTCCAGCACCTCTCATACATTCTCCTACATCGCTATGTTTTTGCGCACCTCTCATACCTTCTTCTATATCGCCATGTTTTCACGCACCTCTCATCGCTTCCCCTATATTGCTGTGTTTTCTCACACTTCTCATACCTTCCCCTTTCTTGCTCTGTTTTCATGCACTTCCCATAGCTTCCCATATATCGCTGTGTTTTCGCGCACCTCTCATACCTTCAACTATATCACTGTGTTTTCACGCACCTCTCGTAGCTTCCCCTATATCGATGTGTTTACGTGCACCTCTCATAACTTGCCCTATATCACTGTGTTTTCATGCAGCTCGCAGAGCTTCCCCTATATAGCTGTGTTTTTGCTCACCTCTCACAACTTTGCCTATATCGCCGTGTTCTCACGCACCTCTCATACCTTGCCTTTTTTAGCTCAGTTTTTGCTCTTCTCTCATACCTTCCCCAAAAATCGACGTGTTTTCGCACACCTCTCATACCTTCAAGTATATCGCCGTGTTTTCGCTCACCTCCCATAGTTTCCCCAATATCACTGATTTCCCGCATCTCTCATACCTTCCCCTATATTGCCGTGTTTTCGCGCACCTCCCATAGCTTCCCCTATATCACCGTGTTTTCGCGCACCTCCCGTACCTTCTCCTATATCGCTGTGTTATGCACACCTCTCATAGCTTCCCTTCTATCACTGTTTTCTCGTGCACCTCTCATAGATTTCCATATATTGCAATGTTTTTGCGCACCTCTCATAGCTTCTCCATATATCGCCGTGTTTTCACACACATCCCATAGCTTCCCCTATATTGCTGTGTTTTCACACACCTCTCATACCTTCTCCTATATCGCCGTGTTTTCACACACCTCTCATAGCTTCCCCAGATTGCTGTGTTTTCTCACACATCTGATACCTTCACGTATATCGCCGTGTGTTTGCGCTCCTCCCATAGCTTCCCCTATATCACTGTGTTTTCGTACACCCCTCATATCTTCCCCTATATCGCTGTGTTATTGTGCACCTCTCATAGCTTTCCATATATTGCAATGTTTTCGCGCACCTCTCATAGCTTCCCCCAAATAGCAGTGTTTTCGCGCACCTCTCAGAGCTTCCCCCATATTGCCGTGTTTTCGCACACCTCGCATAGCTTCCCTTATATCGCTGCGTTTTCACGCACCTCCCATACCTTCTGTTCTATCGCTGTGTTTTCGTGTACCTTCCATAGCTTTCCATATATTGCTTTGTTTTCGCGTACCTCTCATATCTTCCACTATATCGCTGTGATGTCGCGCACCTCTCATAGCTTCCCCCAAATAGCAGTGTTTTGGTGCATCTCTCATAGCTTCCCTTATATCGCCGTGTTTTCACGCACCGCCATAGCTTCCCATATATCGCTGTGTTTTCCCATGCCTATCATACCTTACTCTATATCGCTGTGTTTTAGCATACCTCCCATAGATTCCCCTGTATCGTTGTGCTTTCACGCCCCTCTGATAGCTTCCCCTATATTGCTGCATTTTCGCGCACCTCCCATAGCTTCCTCTATATCGCTGTGTTTTTGCGCACCTCTTATACCTTCCCCTATATCGTTTTTTTTGGCGCACCTCTCAAATCTTCCCCTATATCACTGTGTTTTCACGCACCTCTCATAGCTTTACATATATTGCAATGTTTTCTCACACCTGTCATACCTTCTCCTATATCGCCGTGTTTTCACACACCTCTCATAGCTTCCCCTATATTGCCATGTTTTCTCACATCTTTTATACCTTCCTCTATATCGCTCTGTTTTTGTTTCCATATATTACTGTGTTTTTTCGCACCTCTCATACCTTCCCCTATATCACTGTGTTTTCACGCACATCTCATAATGTCCCATATATTGCTGTGTTTTTGAGCACCTCGCATCACTTCCCCTATAACGACGTGTTTTCAAGCACCACTCATACCTTCACGTATATCTCCGTGTGTTCGCGCACCTCCCATAGATTCCCCATATCACTGTTTTCGCGCACCCCTCATACCTTCCCCTCTAGCACTGTGTCTCGTGCACCTCTCATAGCTTCCCCCAAATAGCAGTGCTTTCGCGCACCTCTCATACCTCCCACTCTATCGCTGTGTTTTCATGCACCTCTCATTGCTTGCCATATATTGCAATGTTTTTGTGCACTTCTGATAGTTTCCCACAAATCACGGTATTTTCGCGCAACTCTCATAGCTTCCCCTATATCACCGTGTTTTCGCGCACATCTCATATCTTCTCCTATATCGCTGTCATCAAGCAGCTCTCATAACTTCCCCTATATTGCTCAGTTTTCACGCATCTCCCATAGCTTCCCCTATGTCGCTGTGCTCTCGTGCACCTCTCATCACTTCCTCTATATCGCCATTTTCATGGACCTTCCATAGCTTCTCAATTTTTGCCGTGTTTTCGCGCACCTCTCATAGATTCCCCAAAATTGCTGTGTTTTTTCACACTTTGCATAACTTCCCCTACATCGCTATGTTTCTGCGCACCTCTCATAGCTTCCCCTATATTGCTGTTTTCTCACACCTCTCATACTTTCCCCTTTACCGCTGTGTTTTCGTGCACCTCCTATAGCTTCCCATATATCGCTGTCTTTTTGCACAGCTCTCATACATTCCACTATATTGCTGTGTTTTCGCGCACCTCTTGTAGCTTTCCCTATATCAACGTGTTTTCGCGCAGCGCTCATAACGTCCCATATATCGTTGTGTTTTCACACTCCTCTCATACCTTTCCCTACATCGCTGTGTTTTTGCTCACCACTCATAGCTTTGACTATAATGCCGTGTTTACCCGCACCTCTCATACCTTCCCCTTTTTAGCTGAGTATTCGCTCATCTCTTATATCTTCCCCTATATCGATATGTATTCACGCACCTCTCATACCTACACGTATATCGCTCCGTTTTCGCGCACCTCCCATATCTTTCCTTATATCACTATGTTTTCGCGCACCTCTCACACATTCCCCTTTTCGTAGTGTTTTCACGCATCTCCCATACATTCCCCTATATCACTGTGTTTTCATGCACCTCCCATAGCTTCCCCAATATCGCTGTGTTTTCACGCACCTCTCATCCCTTCCCCGATATCACTGTGAATTCGTGCAACTCCCAAGGATTCCTCTATATCGCTGTGTTATCAAGCAGCTCTCAGAGCTTCCTATATATTGCTCTGTTTTCACGCACCTCCCATAGATTCTGCTATGTCGCTGTGCTCTCGTGCACCTCTCATCACTTCCCCTACATCGCCCTGTTTTCACGGACCTCCCATAGCTTCCTATTTATTGCAGTGTTTTCGCGCAACTCTCATAGCTTTCCATATATTGCAATGTTTTCGCGCACCTCTCTTAGCTTCCCCTGTATCGCCGTGTTCTGGCGCACCTCGCATAGCTTCCGCTACGTCGCTCTGTTTTCGCGCACCTCTGATACCTTCTCCTATTCTGGCCGTATTTTCACGCACATCCCATAGCTTCCCCTATATTGCTGTGTTTTCTCACACCTCTCATACCTTCTCCTATATCGCCGTGTTTTCACGCTTCTTTCATAGCTTCCCCTATATTGCTGTGTTTTCTCACACCTCTCATACCTTCCCCTATATCACTCTGTTTTCGTGCATCTCCCATAGCTTCCCATATATTGCTGTGTTTTCGCGCACCTCTCATACCTTCCACTATATCGCTGTTTTTTCGCGCACCTCTCATAGCTTCCCCATATCGATGTGTTTTCGCGCACCGCTCATAACTTTGCCTATATCTCTGTGTTTTCATGCACCTCCCATAGCTTCCCCTACATCGCTGTGTTTTTGCGCACCTCTCATACCTTCCCCTCTTTTGCCGTGTTTTAACTCATCTCCATAGCTTCCCATATATCGCTGTGTTTTCGCGTGCCTATCACACCAGCCACTATAGTGCTGTGTTTTCGCACACCTCACATAGATTCCCCTGTATCACTGTGCTTTAATGCACCTCTGATACCAACCCCTATATCGTGTGCTTTCGTGCACCTCTCATACCTTCCCCTATATCACTGTATTTTCATGCACCACGCATATCTACCTCTATATCGCTGTGCTATCAGGCACCACTCATAGCTTCCCCTCTATCGCTGTGTTCTCGTGCACCTCTCATAGCTTTCCCTATATCGCAGTGTTTTTGTGCACCTCGCATAACTTCACCTACATTGCCATGTTTTCGTGCACCTCTCATATTTTCCCCTATAATGCTGTGTTATCAAGCAGCTCTCATAACTTCCCTTATATTGCTCTGTTTTCACACACCTCCCATAGCTTCTGCTAAGTAGCTGTGCTCTCGTGCACCTCTCATCATTTCCCCTGTATCGCACTGTTTTCATGGACCTCCCATAGCCTGCCGTTTCTCGCTGCGTTTTCGCGCGCCTCTCATAGCTTCCCATATATTGCGATGTTTTCGCATCCCTCTCATATATTCCCCCAAATCGCTGTGTTTTTGTGCACCTATCATAGCTTCCCCTATATCACCGTGTTTTCAAGCACCTCTCATAACTTCCCCTTTCTCGCTCTGTTTTCGTGCAACTCCCATAGCTTCCTATATATATATCACAGTTTTTTTATGCACCTCGCATAGCTTCCCCTATATCGTTGTGTTTTCGCGCAGCTCTCATACCTACCCTTTTATCGCTGTGTTTTTGCTCACCTCTGATAGCTTTCCTTGTTTCGCCGTGTTCTTACGCACCTCTCATACCTTCACGTATATCGCCCTGTTTTCGCGCACCTCCCATAGCTTCCCCTATATCGCTGTATTCACACACCTCCCATACATTCCCCAATATCACTGTGATTTCGCGCACCTCCCAAGGATTCCCCTATATCGCTGTGTTTTTGTTCACCTCTCATAGTTTCCCCAATATCACCGTTTTCGCGCACATCTCATATCTTCTCCTATATCGCTGTGTCATCAAGCAGCTCTCATAACTTCCCCTATATTACTCAGTTTTCACACATCTCCCATAGCTTCCCCTACATCGCTATGTTTTCACGCCCCACTCATACCTTCTCCTATATCACCGTGCTTTCACGCACCTGCCAGAGCTTCACATTTATCGCCGTCTTTTCGTGCACCTCTCATAGCTTCCCATATATTGCAATGTTTTTGCGCACCTCTCATAGATTCCCCCAAATCCCTGTGTTTTTGTGCACCTCTCTTAGCTTCCCCTATATCGCCGCGTTCCGGCACACCTCGCATAGCTTCCCCTACATCGCTCTGTTTTCGCGCACCTATCATACCTTCTGCTATATCGCTCTGTTTTTGCGCACCTTGCATAACTTCCACTATATCGCCATTTTTCGCGCACCTCTCATATTTTCTCCTATAACGCTGTGTTATCAAGCAGCTTCATAACTTCCCCTATATTGCCTGTTTTCACTCACCTCCCATAGCTTCTCCTATATTGCTGTGTTTTCTCACGCCTCTCATACCATCCCCTATATTGCTGTGTTTTCGCGCACCTCTCATAGCTTCCCCTATATCGATGTGTTTTCGTGCACCTCCCACAGCTTCCCCTACATCGCTGTGTTATCACGCACTTCTCATAGCTTCCCCTCTATCGCTGTGTTCTCGTGCACCCCTCATAGCTTTCTATATATTGCAAAGTTTTCACGCACCTCTTATAGCTTCCCCCAAATCGCAATGTTATCGCGCACCTCTCATACCTTCCTCTATATCGCCGTGTTTTTGCGCACCTCGCATAACTTCCCCTATATCGCCATTTTTCGCGCACCTCTCATATTTTCTCCTATAACGCTGTGTTATCAAGCAGCTTCATAACTTCCCCTATATTGCTCTGTTTTCACACACCTCCCATAGCTTCCCCTATATCGTTGTGTTTTCATGCACCTCTGATCCCTTCCCCAATATCACTGTGATTTCACGCAACTCCCAAGGCTTCCCCTATATCGCTGTGTTTTCGCTCACCTGTCATAGCTTCCCCAATATCACCCCGTTTCCGCGCACCTCTCGTATCTTCTCCTATATCGCTGTATCACCAAGCAGATCTCATAACTTCCCGTATATTGCTCAGTTTTCACGCGTCTCCCATAGATTCCCCTATGTCGCTGTGCTCTCGTGCACCTCTCATCACTTCCTCTAAATCGCCCTGTTTTCACGGACCTACCATAGCTTCCCATTTTTTGCTGTGTTTTAGCGCGCCTCTCATAGATTCCCCCAAATTGCTGTGTTTTTGTGCACCTCTCATAGCTTCCCCTATATCGCCATGTTCTGGCGCACCTCGTATAGCTTCCCCTACATCGCTATGTTTACTCACACCTATCATACCTTCTCCTATATCGCCATGTTTTCACGTAACGCCCATAGCTTCCCCTATATTGCTGTGTTTTCTCACACCTCTCATACATTCCCCTATATCACTCTGTTTTCGTGCATCTCCCATAGCTTCCCATATATCGCTGTGTTTTCGCGCACCTCTATATGCCTTCTACTATTTCGCTGAGTTTTCGTGCACCTCTCATAGCTTCCCCTATATCGATGTGCTTTCACGCACCACTCATAACTCCGCCTATATCGCTGTGTTTTCATGCACCTCCCATAGCTTCCCCTACATCGTTGTCTTCTCGTGCACCTCTCATAGCTTTCCATATATTGCAATGTTTACACGCACCTCTTATACCTTCTCCCAAATCGCAGTGTTTTTGCGCACCTCTCATACCTTCCCCTATATCGCCGTGTTTTTGTGCACCTCGCATAGCTTTGCCTATATCGCCGTTTCTCGTGCACTTCTCATACCTTCCCTTTTTTAGCTGAGTTTTCCCTCATCTCTCATACATTCCCCTATATCGACGTGTTTTTAAGCACCTCTCATACCTTTACATATATCGCCATGTGTTCGCGCACTTCCCATAGCTTCCCCTACATCACTGTGTTTTCGCGCACCCCTCATGCCTTCCCCTATATCGATGTGTTTTCACGCACCGCTCATAACTTCGCCTATATCGCTGTGTTTTTATGCACCTCCCATAGGTTCCCCTGTATCGCTGTGCTTTCACGCACCTCTGATACCTTCCCCTATATCGTTGTGCTTTCGCACACCTCTCATACCTTCCCCTATATCACTGTGTTTTTATGCACCATGCATACCTAACCCTATATCGCAGTGTTATCAGGCACCTCTCATGGCTTCCCCTCTATCGCTGTGTTCTCGTGCACCTCTCATAGCATTCCATATATTGCAATGTTTTCGCGCACCTCTCACAACCTCCCCTATATCGCCGTGTTTTTGTGCACCTCGCATAGCTTTGCCTATATCGCCGTTTTCTCGTGCACCTCTCATACCTTCCCTTTTTTAGCTGAGTTTTCCCTCATCTCTCATACATTCCCCTATATCGACGTGTTTTCACGCACCTCTCATACCTTCACATATCTCGCCGTGTATTCGCGCACTTCCCATAGCTTCCCCTACATCACTGTGTTTTCGCGCACCCCTCATGCATTCCCCTATATCGACATGTTTTCATGCATCTCCCATAGCTTCCACTGTATCGCTGTGTTTGGCACACCTCCCATAAATTTCCCTATATCGCTGTGTTTCCGGACACCTCCCATAGATTTTCCTATCACCATGTTTTTGCGCACCTCTCATATATTCCCCTATAGCGCGGTGTTTACGCGCACCTCTCATAGCTTTCCCAAAATCTCTGTGTTTTTGCCACCTCTCATACATTCCCCTACATCACCGTGTTTTTGCGCACCTCTCATACCTTGCCTTATATCTCTGTGCTTTCGCGCACCTCTGATATCTTCCACTACATCACGGTGCTTTGGCGCACCTCCCATAGCTTCCGCTATATTGCTGTATTTTTGCTCACCTCTCAGAGATTTGCCTATATCGCCGTGTTTTTGCGCACCTCTCAAACCTTCACCTTTTTAGCTGAGTTTTCGCTCGTCTCTCATACCTTCTCCTATATTGCCGTGTTTTCACGCACCTCTCATACCGTCCCCTATATCGCTCTGTTTTTGCGCACTTCTCATACCTTCCCCTATAGAGTTGCATTTTCTCTCACCTCTCATATATTCCCCTATATCACTGTGTTTTCACGTACCTCTGATACATTCCTGTAAATCGCTGTGTTTCGTGCACCTACCGTACCTTCCACTATATCGCCGTGTTTTCAAAGACCTCTGATAACTTCCCCTATATTACTGTGTTATAGCGCACCTCTCATTCGCACTCCTCTCATAGCTTCCCCTCTACCGCTGTGTTCTCGTGCACCTCTCATAGCTTCCCATAAGTTGCGATGCTTTCACGCACCTCTCATCCCTTCCTCTACATCGCTGTGATTTCGCGCACCTCCCATAGCTTACCCTTTATTGCTGTGTTTTCACTCACCTCTCATAGCTTCCTCTTTATCGTCCTGTTTTCGCGCACCTGTCATATATTCCCCTACATCACCGTGACTCTGCGCACCTCTCATAGCTGCCACTATATCGCCGTGTTTTCGTGCACCTCTCATACATTCCCCTACATCACCGTTTTTTTCACACCTTTCATACCTTCCCCTATTTCGCGGTGTTAATCGGACACCTCTCATCCCTTCCCCTATATCACTGTGCTTTTGCCTCCCTCTCATACCTTCCCCTATATCGCTGTGTTTTCACTCACATCTCATAGCTTCCGCTTTATCGCCCTGTTTTCGCGCACTTGTCATATATTCCCCTACATCGCCATGACTCTGCGCACCTCTCATAGCTGCCACTATATCGCCATTTTTTCTTGCAGCTCTCATACCTTCCCCTATAAAGCTGCGTTTTCTCTCACCTATAATTCCTTCCCCTATATCACCGTGTTTTCGCGTATCTCCCATAGAGTCTCCTACATCGCTGTGTTTTCGCTCACCTCTCATAGCTTCCCCTATATCGCCGTGCTTTCGTGCACCTCTCATCACTTCCCCTATATCGTCGTGTTTTCACACACCTCTCATTCCTTCACGTATTTCGAAGTGTTTTCGCGCACCTCCCATTGCTTCCCCTATAACACTGTGTTTTCGACTCCCTCTCATACCTTCCTCTAAATCGCTGTATTTTCGCGCCACTCCCATAACTTCCCCCTATCGCTGAGTTTTTGCACACCTCTCATACCTTCCCCTATATCGCTGTGTTTTTGCTCACCTCTCATAGCTTTGCCTATATCGCAGTATTCTCGCGCACATCTCATACCTTCCTCTTTTTAGGTGAGTTTTCGCTCATCTCTCATACCTTCTTCTATACCGCTGTCTTTTTGCGCACCTCTCATCGCTTCCCCTACATAGACATGTTTTCACACACCTCTCATTCCTTCCCCTATATCACTGTATTTTTGCACACCTGCCATAAATACCCCTATATCGCTGTGTTTTTGGACACCTCTCATAGTTTTCCCTACATAACCGTGTTTTCACGCACCCCTCTTACATTCCCCATCACGTGTTCTTGCGCACCTCTCATAAATTCCCCTATGTCGCTGTGTTTTCGCGCACCTCCCATTGCTTCCCCTACATCGTTGTGTTTTCGCACACCTCTCATACCTTCAAGTATATCAATGTGTTTTCACGCACCTATCGTAGCTTCCCCTAGATCGCTGTGTTTTCGCGCACCTCTCATAGCTTCCCCTATATCGATGTGTTTTTGCGCACATCAAATAGCTTCCTCTATATTGCTGTGTTTGGCGCACCTCCCATACTTTCTCCTATATCGTTGTGTTTTTGCTCATCTCTCATACCTTCTCCTACATCACCATGTTTTCGCCCGCCTCTCATTGCTTTCCTTGTATTGACCAGTTTCACGCACCTCACATTCCTTCGCGTATATCGCCGTGTTTTTGTGCACCTCTCATAACTTCCCCTATGTCACTCTGTTTTCGCGCACCTCCCATTGCTTCCCCTACATCATTGTGTTTTTGCGCACCTCTCATACCCTCAAGTATATCGATGTGTTTTCACGCACCTATCGTAGCCTCCCCAATATCGATGTGTTTTCACGCACCTCTCATAACTTCCACTATATTGCCATGTTTTCGCGCACCTCTCGTAGCTTCCCGTATATCGATGTGTTTTCATGCACATCCCATAGCTTCCCCTACATTGCTGTGTTTTGGTGCACCTTGAATACCTTCCCCTATTTCGGTTTCTTCACGCACCTCCCATAGTTTTCCATGTATTGCTGTGTTTTCGCACACATCTCATGCCTTCTGCTGTATTGCTGTGTTTTCGCACACCTCCCATAGCTTCCCCTATATAGCTGTGTTTTTGCGCACGTCTCAGAGCTTGCCCTATACTGCTGTGTTTTTGCGCACCTCCCCTAGCTTCCCCTATATCATTGTGATTTTGCGTACCTGTCAAACCTTCCCCTATATAACTGTGTTTTCACGCACCTTGCATACCATCCCCTATATCGCTGCGTTTTCGTGCACCTCTCATCGCTACCCATATATCGCTGTTTTTTTGCGCACATCCGATAGCTTCCCCTATATCGCTGTGTTTGGCGCACCTCCCATGCTTTCCCCTATATCGCTGTGTTTTTGCTCACCTCTCATAGCTTTGCCTATATTGCAGTGTTGGCACGCACATCTCATACCTTCCCCTTTTTAGCTGAGTTTTCGCTCATCTCTCATACCTTCTCATACATCACCGTGTGTTCGCCCACCTCTCATCGCCTTCCCTATATCGACGTGTTTTCACACACCTCTCATTCCTTCATGTATATCACCGTATTTTCGCGCACCTCCCATTGCTTCCCCTATATCGCTGTGTTTTCGCGCACCTCTCATATATTCCCCTATAGCGCCGTTTTTTCGAACACCTCCCATACATTCCCCTATAGCTCTGTGTTTTCGCACACCTCCCATACCTTCCCCTTATTGCTGAGATTTTGCACACCTCCCATAGCTTCCCCTATATCGCCGTGTTTACGCACATCTCTCATAGCTTCCCCTATATCGCTGTGTTTTCGTGCACCTCCAATAGCTTCCCCTATATCGCTGTGTTTGGCGCACCTCCCACACTTTCCCCTATTTCGCTGTGTTTTTGCTCACCTCTCATAGCTTTGCCTATATCGCAGTGTTGTCGCGCACATCTCATACCTTCCCCTTTTTAGCTGAGTTTCGCTCATCTCTCATACCTTCTCCTACATCACCGTGTTTTCGCCCACCTCTCATCGCTTTCCCTGTATCGACGTGTTTTCACACACCTCTCATTCCTTTACGTATATTGCTGTATTTTCGCGCACCTCCCATTGCTTCCCCTTTATCACTGTGTTTTCGCGCAGGTCACATACCTTCCACTATATTGCTGTGTCTTCGCGCACCTCCCATAGCTTCCCTTTTATCACTGTGTTTTCGCGCAGCTCACATAACTTCACCTATATTGCTGTGTTTTCGTGCACCTCACATGAATTACCTTATGTCGCTGTGTTTTCGGACACCTCTCATATATTCCCCTATATCGCTGTGTTTTTGCCTCCATCTCATACCTTCCCCTAAATCGCTGTGTTTTCGCACACCTCCCACACCTTCTCATTATCGCTGAATTTTTGCACACCTCCCATAGCTTCCCCTATATCGCTGTGTTTTCACGCACCTCCCATAGCTTCCCCTATATCGATGTTTTTTCGCACACCTCTCATACATTCCCCTATAGCTCTGTGCTTTCTCACACCTCTCCACACCTTCCCCTTATCGCTGAGTTTTTACACACCTCCCATAGCTTCCCCTTTGTCACTGTGTTTTCGCGCACCTCCAATAGCTTCCCCTATATCGCTGTGTTTGCACACTTCCCGTACTTTCCCCTATATCGCTGTGTTTTTGCTCACCTCTCATAGCTTTGCCTATATCGCAGTGTTGTCGCGCAGATCTCATAACTTCCCCTTTTTAGCTGAGTTTTCGCTCATCTCTCATACCTTCTCCTACATCACCGTGTTTTCGCCCACCTCTCATCGCTTTCCCTGTATCGACGTGTTACACACACCTCTCATTCCTTCACGTATACCGCTGTATTTTCGCGCACCTCCAATTGCTTCTCCTATATCACTGTGTTTTCGCGCAACTCTCATACCTTCCCGTATATTGCTGTGTTTTCGCGCACCTATCATAGCTTCCCCTATATCACCATGTTTTCGCGCACCTCTCATAGCTTCTCCTATATCTCTGTGCTTTCGCACACCTCTCATATCTTCTCCAATATCGCCGTGATTTCATGCACCTCCCATAGCTTCCACGATATTGCTGTGTTTTCGCGCACGTCCCGTAACTTCCCTTATATTGCTGTGTTTTCACTCACCTCTCATACATTCCCCTACATCACCGTGTTTTCGCTCACCTCTCATGCCTTCCCCTATATCGCTGTGTTTTTGCGCACCTGCCATAAATAACCCTATATCGCTGTGTTTTCAGACACCTCCCATAGATTTCCCTATATCACCCGTGTTTTTGCGCACGTCTCATATATTCCCCTATAGCGCTGTGTTTACACGCACCTCTCATAGCTTTCCGAAATCTCTGAGTTTTCGCCACCTCTCAAACATTCCACTATATCGCTGTGTTTTCGCGCACCTCTCGTAGTTTCCCCATATCGATGTGTTTTCGCTCATCTCTCATACCTTCTCCTACATCGCCGTATTTTCGTCCACCTGTCATCGCTTTCCCTGTATCGACCAGTGTCACACACCTCTCATACCTTCCCGTATAATGCTGTGTTTTCGCGCACAACTCATAGTTTCTCCTATATCACCATGCTTTCGAGCACCTCTCATAGCTTCCCCTATATCTCTGTGCTTTCGCGCACCTCTCACATCTTCTCCTATATCGCCGTGATTCCATGCACCTCCCATAGCTTCCATGATATTGCTGTGTTTTCGCTCACCTCTCATATCTTCCCCTACATCACCGTGTTTTTGCGCACCACTCATACCTTCCCCTATATCGCTGTGATTTTTTAAATCTCTCATAGCTTCCCCTATATCTCTGTGCTTTCGCGCACCTCTCATATCTTCTCCTATATCGACGTGTTTTCATGCACCTCCCATACATTCCACTATATCGCTGTGTTTTCGCGCACCTTTCGTAGCTTCCCTATATCAATGTGTTTTCGCGCAACTCTCATACCTTCCCCTATATCGCTGTGATTTTTTGCACCACACATAGCTTCCCCTATATCTCTGTGCTTTCGCGCACCTCTCATATCTTCTCCTATATCAACGTGTTTTCATGCACCTCCCATAGCTTCCACTATATCGCTGTGTTTTCGCGCACGTCTCATAACTTCCCTTATATTGCTGTGATTTTGCTCACCTCTCATACATTTTTCTACATCACTGTGTTTTTGCACACCTCTCATACCTTCCCCTATATCGCGGTGTTATCGCGCACCTCCGATACTTTCCCCTTATCGCTGAGTTTTTGCACACCTTCCATAGCTTCCCCCATATTGCGGTGTTTTTGGTCACCTCTCATAGCTTTGCCTATATCGCAGTATTCTCGCACCTCTCATAGCTTTGCCTATATCGCAGTATTCTCGCACACATCTCATACCTACCCCTTTTTCGCTGAGTTTTTGCTCATCTCTCATACCTCCTTCTATACCTCCGTGTTTTCGCACACCTCTCATCGCTTCCCCTATATAGATGTGTTTTCACACACTTCTCATTCCTTCCCCTATATCACTGTGTTTTCGGACACCTCTCATAGATTTCCCTATATAGCCATGTTTTTGCGCACCTCTCATACATTCCCCTACATCACCGTGTTTTTGCGCACCTCTCATAAATTCCCCTATGTCGCTGGTTTACGCGCACCTCTCATACCTTCAAGTATATCGATGTGTTTTCGCACACTTCTCATAGCTTCCCGTATATCGATGTGTTTTCATGCACATCCCATAGCTTCCCTTACATTGCTGTGTTTTTCGCACCTCGCACACCTTCCCTTATTTCGCTGTTTTTTCACGCACCTCCCATAAATACCCCTATATCGCTGTGTTTTCGGACACCTCCCATAGATTTCCCTATATCGCCGTATTTTCGTGCACCTCCATTTGCTTCACCTATATCACTGTTTTTGCGCACCTCGCATACCTTCTCCCATTGTTTCCCATGTATTGCTGTGTTTTCACGCACATCTCATACCTTCTGCTGTATTGCTGTGTTTTCGCACACCTCCCATAGCTTCCCCTATAATGCTGTATTTGGCGCACCTCCCATAGCTTCCCCTATATCGCTGTGTTTTCACGCACCTATCATAGCTTCCCCTATATCGCGGTGTTTTTGCTCACCTCTCATAGCTTTGCCTATATCGCAGTATTCTCGCTCACCTCTCATACCTTCCACTTTTTAGCTGAGTTTTCGCCCATCTCTCATACATTCTTCTATACCGCCGTGTTTTCGCCCACCTCTCATCGCTTTCCCTATATCACAGTGTTTTTGCACACCTGCCATAAATATCCCTATATCGCTGTGTTTTTGCTCACTTCTCATAGCTTTGCCTATATCGCAGTGTTGGCACGCAAATCTCATACCTTCCCCTTTTTAGCTGAGTTTTCGCTCATCTCTCATACCTTCTCCTACATCACCGTGTTTTCGCCCACTTCTCATCGCCTTCCTTATATCGACGTGTTTTCACACACCTCTCATTCCTTCACGTATATCGCCATATTTTCACGCACCGCCCATTGCTTCCCTATATATCACTGTTTTCACGCCGCTCTCATACCTTCCGCAAGATTGCTGTGTTTTCGTGCACCTCCCTTAGCTTCCCCTATATCGCTGTGTTTTCGCGCACCTCTCATATATTCCCCTATAGCGCTGTGTTTTCGCACACCTCCAATAGCTTCCCCTATATCACTGTGTTTGGCGCACCTCCCATACTTTCCCCTATATCGCTGTGTTTTTGCTCACCTCTCAGAGCTTTGCCTATATCCCATTGTTGTCGCGCACATCTCATACCTTCCCCTTTTTAGCTGAGTTTTCG
This sequence comes from Mobula birostris, assembly GCF_030028105.1. Taxonomy (NCBI): domain Eukaryota; kingdom Metazoa; phylum Chordata; class Chondrichthyes; order Myliobatiformes; family Myliobatidae; genus Mobula; species Mobula birostris. The sequence goes on from NW_027278623.1 coordinate 142,346, forward strand.
CTCATCTCTCATACCTTCTCCTACATCGCAGTGTTTTCGCCCACCTCTCATCGCTTTCCCTGTATCGACCAGTTTTACACACCTCTCATACCTTCCCGTATATTGCTGTGTTTTCACGCACCACTCATAGTTTCTCCTATATCACAATGTTTTCGAGCATCTCTCATAGCTTCCCCTATATCTCTGTGCTTTCGCGCACCTCTCATATCTTCTCCTATATCGCCGTGATTCCATGCACCTCCCATAGCTTCCATGATATTGCTGTGTTTTCGCTCACCTCTCCTACATTCCCCTACATCACCGTGTTTTTGTGCACCGCTCATACCTTCCCCTATATCGCTGTGTTTTCGCGCACCTGGCATAAATACCCCTATATCGCTGTGTTTTCGGACACCTCCCATAGATTTCCCTATATCACCGGGTTTTTGCGCACCTCTCATATATTCCCCTATAGCGCTGTGTTTACACGTACCTCTCATAGCTTTCCCAAAATCTCTGAGTTTTCGCCACCTCTCATACCTTCCACTATATCGCCGTGTTTTCGCGTACTTCTCGTAGCTTCCCGTATATCGATGTGTTTTCATGCACATCCCATAGCTTCCCTTACATTGCTGTGTTTTTCGCACCTCGCACACCTTCCCTTATTTCGCTGTTTTTTCACGCACCTCTCATAAATACCCCTATACCGCTGTGTTTTCGGACACCTCCCATAGATTTCCCTATATCACGGTATTTTCGTGCACCTCCATTTGCTTCACCTATATCACTGTTTTCGCGCAGCTCTCATACCTTCCCCAAGATTGCTGTGTTTTCGTGTACCTCCCATAACTTCCCCTATATCGCTTTGTTTTCGCGCACCTTTCATATATTCCCGTATAGCGCCGTTTTTTCGAACACCTCCCATACCTTCCCCTTATCGCTGAGATTTTACACACATCCCATAGCTTCCCCTATATCGCTGTGTTTTCGCGCTCCTTCCACACCTTCTTTATCACTGGGTTTTTGCACACCTCCCATAGCTTCCCCTATATCGCCGTGTTTTCGCGCACCGCTCATAGCTTCCCCTATATCTCTGTGCTTTCGCGCACCTCTCATATCTTCTCCTATATCGCCGTGACTTCATGCACCTCCCATAGCTTCTACTCTATCGCTGTGTTTTCGCGCAGGTCCCATAACTTCCCTTATATTGCTGTATTTTCGCTCACCTTTCATACATTCCCCTACGTCACCGTGTTTTTGCGCACCTCTCATACCTTCCCCTGTATCGCGGTGTTATCGTGCACCTCTCATAGCTTCCCCTATATTGCTGTGTTTTCGCACACCTCCAATAGCTTCCCCTATTTCGCTGTGTTTTTGCTCACCTCTCATAGCTTTGCCTATATCGCAGTGTTGTCGCGCACATCTCATACCTTCCCCTTTTAGGCTGAGTTTTCGCTCATCTCTCATACCTTCTCCTACATCACCGTGTTTTCACCCACCTCTCATTGCTTTCCCTGTATCGACCAGTTTCACACACCTCTCATACCTTCCCGTATATTGCTGTGTTTTCGCACACCACTCATAGTTTCCCCTATATCACCATGTTTTCGAGCACCTCTCATAGCTTCCCCTATGTCTCTGTGCTTTCGCGCACCTCTCATATCTTCTCCTATATCGCCGTGATTCCATGCACCTCCCATAGCTTCCACGATATTGCTGTGTTTTCGCGCACATCCCATAACTTCCCTTATATTGCTGTGTTTTCGCTCACCTCTCATACATTCCCCTACATCACCGTGTTTATGCGCACCGCTCACAACTTCCCCTATATCGCTGTGATTTCGTGCACCTGACATAAATACCTCAATATCGCTGTGTTTTCGGACACCTCCCATAGATTTCCCTATATCACCGTAGTTTTGAGCACCTCACATATATTTCCCTATAGCGCTGTGTTTACACGTACCTCTCATAGCTTTCCCAAAATCTCCGAGTTTTTGCCACCTCTCGTACATTCCACTATATCGCTGTTTTTTCGCACACCTCTCGTAGCTCCCCCATATTGCCATGTTTTCGCACACCTCTCATATCTTCTCCTACATCGCCGTGATTTCATGCACCTCCCACAGCTTCCACTATATTGATGTGTTTTCGCGCACGTCCCATAACTTCCCTTATATTGCTGTGTTTTCGCTCATCTCTCATACATTCCCCTACATCACTGTGTTTTTGCGCACCTCTCATACCTTCCCCTATATCGCTGTGTTTTCGCGCACCTACCATAAATACCCCTATATCACAGTGTTTTCGGACAACTCCCATAGATTTCCATATATCGCCATGTTTTTGCGCACCTCTCATATATTCCCCTATAGTGCTGTGTTTACACGCACCTATCAAGCTTTCCCAAAATCTCTGTGTTTTTGCCACCTCTCATACATTCCACTATATCGCTGTGTTTTCGCGCACCTCTCGGAGCTTCCCCATATCGATGTGTTTTCGGCACCTCTCATACCTTCCCCTATATCGCTGTGATTTATTGCACCTCTCATAGCTTCCCCTATATCGCTTTGTTTTCGCGCACCTCTCATATATTCCCCTATAGCGCCGTTTTTTCGAACAACTCTCATACATTCCTCTATAGCTCTGTGTTTTTGAACACCTCGCATACCTTCCCCTTATCGCTGAGATTTTACACACATCCCATAGCTTCCCCTATAGCGTTGTGTTTTTGCGCACCTCCAATAGCTTCCACTATATCGCTGTGTTTGGCGCACCTCCCATACCTTCCCCTATATCGCTGTGTTTTCCCCTCCCTATCATACCTTCCCCTAAATCGCTGTATTTTCACGCACCTCCCATAACTTCCCCTTATCGCTGAGTTTTTGCACACCTCCCATAGATTCCCCTATATCGCAGTGTTTTCACGCACCTCTCTTAGCTTCCCCTGTATCGCTGTGTTCTCACGCACCTCCAATAGCTTCCCCTATATCGCTGTGCTTGGCGCACCTTCCATAGCGTCCCCTATATCGCTGTGTTTTTGCTCACCTCTCATAGCTTTACCTATATCGCAGTGTTGTCCCGCACATCTCATACCTTCTCCATTTTAGCTGAGTTTTCGCTCAGCTCTCATAACTTCTTCTGTACCGTCGTGATTTCGCGCACCTCTCATCGCTTCCCCTATATAGACATGTTTTCACACACCTCTCATTCCTTCTTCTATATTGCTGTGTTTTTGCTCACCTCTCATAGCTTTCCCTATATCGCAGTGTTGGCACGCACATCTCATACCTTCCTCTTTTTAGCTGAGTTTTCGCTTATCTCTCATACCTTCTCCTACATCACCGTGTTTTCGCCCACCTCTCATCGCCTTCCCTATATCGACGTGTTTTCACACACCTCTCATTCCTTCACGTATATCGCCGTATTTTCGCGCACCTCCGATTACTTTTCCTATATCACTCTTTTCGCGCAGCTCTCATACCTTCCCCAAGATTGCTGTGTTTTCGTGCACCTCCCATAGCTTCCCCTATATACCTGTGTTTTCGCGCAGCTCTCATATATTCCCCTATAGCGCTGTGTTTTCACGCACCTCCAATAGCTTCCCCTATATCGCTGTGTTTGGCGCACCTCCCATACATTCCCCTATATCGCTATGTTTTTGCTCACCTCTCATAGCTTTGCCTATATCGCATTGTTGTCGCGCACATCTCATACCTTCTCCTTTTTAGCTGAGTTTTCGCTAATCTCTCATACCTTCTCCTACATCGCTATGTTTTCGCCCACCTCTCATCGCTTTCCCTATATGAATGTGTTTTCACACACCTCTCATTCCTTTACCTATATTGCCGTATTTTCGCGTACGTCCCATTGCTTCCCCTTTATCACTGTGTTTTCGCGCAGCTCACATACCTTCCCCTATATCGCTGTGATTTCGCGCACCTGACATAAATACCTCAATATCGCTGTGTTTTCGGACACCTCCCATAGGTTTCCCTATATCACCGTAGTTTTGAGCACCTCACATATATTTCCCTATAGCGCTGTGTTTACACGTACCTCTCATAGCTTTCCCAAAATCTCTGAGTTTTCGCCACCTCTCGTACATTCCACTATATCGCTGTGTTTTCGCGCACCTCTCGTAGCTCCCCCATATCGCCATGTTTTCGCACGCCTCTCATATCTTCTCCTACATCGCCGTGATTTCATGCACCTCCCACAGCTTCCACTATATTGATGTGTTTTCGCGCACGTCCCATAACTTCCCTTATATTGTTGTGTTTTCGCTCATCTCTCATACATTCCCCTACATCACTGTGTTTTTGCGCACCTCTCATACCTTCCCCTATATCGCTGTGATTTCGCGCACCTACCATAAATACCACTATATCACTGTGTTTTCGGACAACTCCCACAGATTTCCACATATCGCCGTGTTTTTGCGCACCTCTCATATATTCCCCTATAGTGCTGTGTTCACACACACCTATCATAGCTTTCCCAAAATCTCTGTGTTTTCGCCACCTCTCATACATTCCACTATATCGCTGTGTTTTCGCGCAACTCTCGTAGCTTCCCCATATCGATGTGTTTTCGCGCACCTCTCATACCTTCCCCTATATCGCTGTGATTTTTTGCACCTCTCATAGCTTCCCCTATATCTCTGTGCTTTCGCGCACCTCTCATATCTTCTCCTATATCGACGTGTTTTCAGATACCTCCCATAGCTTCCACTATATTGCTGAGTTCTCGCGCAAGTCTAATAACTCCCTTATATTGCTGTGTTTTCGCTCACCTATCGTACATTGCCCAACATCACCATGTTTTTGCGCACCTCTCATACCTTCCCCTAAATCACTGTATCTTCACGCACCTCCCATAACTTCCCCTTATCGCTGAGTTTTTGCACACCTCCCATAGCTTCCCCTATATCGCAGTGTTTTCACGCACCTCTCATAGCTACCCCTATATCGCTGTGTTCTCACGCACCTCCAATAGCTTCCCCTATATCGCTGTGTTTGGCGCACCATCCATAGCTTCCACTATATCGCTGTGTTTTTGCTCACCTCTCATAGCTTTGCCCATATCGCAGTATTCTCGCGCACATCTCATACCTTCTCCATTTTAGCTGAGTTTTCACTCAGCTCTCATACCTTCTTCTATACCGCCGTGTTTTCGTGCACCTCTCATCGCTTCCCCTATATAGACATGTTTTCACACACCTCTCATTCCTTCCCCTATATCGCTGTGTTTTTGCACACCTCGCATAGCTTTGCCTATATCGCAGTGTTGGCACGCAGCTCTCATAGCTCCCCCAAGATTGCTGTGTTTTCGTGCACCTCCCATAGCTTCCCTATATCGCTGTGTTTTCGCGCACCTCTCATATATTCCCATATAGCGCCGTTTTTTCGAACACCTCTCATACATTCCCCAATAGCTCTGTGTTTTCGCACACCTCCCATACCTTCCCCTTATCGCTGAGAATTTACACACCTCCCATAGCTTCCCCTATATCGCGGTGTTTTCGCGCACCTCCCATACTTTCCCCTATATCGCTGGGTTTTTGCTCACCTCTCATAGCTTTGCCTATATCGCAGTGTTGTCGCGCACATCTCATACCTTCCCCTTTTCAGTTGAGTTTTCGCTCATCTGTCATACCTTCTCCTACATCACCGTGTTTTCGCCCACCTCTCATCGCCTTCCCTATATCGACGTGTTTTCACACACCTCTCATTCCTTCACGTATATCGCCGTATTTTCGCGCACCTCCGATTACTTTTCCTATATCACTCTTTTCGCGCAGCTCTCATACCTTCCCCAAGATTGCTGTGTTTTCGTGCACCTCCCATAGCTTCCCCTATATACCTGTGTTTTCGCGCAGCTCTCATATATTCCCCTATAGCGCTGTGTTTTCACGCACCTCCAATAGCTTCCCCTATATCGCTGTGTTTGGCGCACCTCCCATACATTCCCCTATATCGCTATGTTTTTGCTCACCTCTCATAGCTTTGCCTATATCGCAGTGTTGTCGCGCACATCTCATACCTTCCCCTTTTCAGTTGAGTTTTCGCTCATCTCTCATACCTTCTCCTACATCACCGTGTTTTCGCCCACCTCTCATCGCCTTCCCTATATCGACGTGTTTTCTCCCATAGCTTCCCCTATATACTTGTGTTTTCGCGCAGCTCTCATATATTCCCCTATAGCGCTGTGTTTTCACGCACCTCCAATAGCTTCCCCTATATCGCTGTGTTTGGCGCACCTCCCATACATTCCCCTATATCGCTATGTTTTTGCTCACCTCTCATAGCTTTGCCTATATCGCATTGTTGTCGCGCACATCTCATACCTTCTCCTTTTTAGCTGAGTTTTCGCTAATCTCTCATACCTTCTCCTACATCGCTATGTTTTCGCCCATCTCTCATCGCTTTCCCTATATGAATGTGTTTTCACATACCTCTCATTCCTTTACCTATATTGCCGTATTTTCGCGTACGTCCCATTGCTTCCCCTTTATCACTGTGTTTTCGCGCAGCTCACATACCTTCCCCTATATCGCTGTGATTTCGCGCACCTGTCATAAATACCTCAATATCGCTGTGTTTTCGGACACCTCCCATAGGTTTCCCTATATCACCGTAGTTTTGAGCACCTCACATATATTTCCCTATAGCGCTGTGTTTACACGTACCTCTCATAGCTTTCCCAAAATCTCTGAGTTTTCGCCACCTCTCGTACATTCCACTATATCGCTGTGTTTTCGCGCACCTCTCGTAGCTCCCCCATATCGTCATGTTTTCGCACGCCTCTCATATCTTCTCCTACATCGCCGTGATTTCATGCACCTCCCACAGCTTCCACTATATTGATGTGTTTTCGCGCACGTCCCATAACTTCCCTTATATTGCTGTGTTTTCGCTCATCTCTCATACATTCCCCTACATCACCGTGTTTTTGCGCACCTCTCATACCTTGCCTTATATCTCTGTGCTTTCGCGCACCTCTGATATCTTCCACTACATCACGGTGCTTTGGCGCACCTCCCATAGCTTCCGCTATATTGCTGTATTTTTGCTCACCTCTCAGAGATTTGCCTATATCGCCGTGTTTTTGCGCACCTCTCAAACCTTCACCTTTTTAGCTGAGTTTTCGCTCGTCTCTCATACCTTCTCCTATATTGCCGTGTTTTCACGCACCTCTCATACCGTCCCCTATATCGCTCTGTTTTTGCGCACTTCTCATACCTTCCCCTATAGAGTTGCATTTTCTCTCACCTCTCATATATTCCCCTATATCACTGTGTTTTCACGTACCTCTGATACATTCCTGTAAATCGCTGTGTTTCGTGCACCTACCGTACCTTCCACTATATCGCCGTGTTTTCAAAGACCTCTGATAACTTCCCCTATATTACTGTGTTATAGCGCACCTCTCATTCGCACTCCTCTCATAGCTTCCCCTCTACCGCTGTGTTCTCGTGCACCTCTCATAGCTTCCCATAAGTTGCGATGCTTTCACGCACCTCTCATCCCTTCCTCTACATCGCTGTGATTTCGCGCACCTCCCATAGCTTACCCTTTATTGCTGTGTTTTCACTCACCTCTCATAGCTTCCTCTTTATCGTCCTGTTTTCGCGCACCTGTCATATATTCCCCTACATCACCGTGACTCTGCGCACCTCTCATAGCTGCCACTATATCGCCGTGTTTTCGTGCACCTCTCATACATTCCCCTACATCACCGTTTTTTTCACACCTTTCATACCTTCCCCTATTTCGCGGTGTTAATCGGACACCTCTCATCCCTTCCCCTATATCACTGTGCTTTTGCCTCCCTCTCATACCTTCCCCTATATCGCTGTGTTTTCACTCACATCTCATAGCTTCCGCTTTATCGCCCTGTTTTCGCGCACTTGTCATATATTCCCCTACATCGCCATGACTCTGCGCACCTCTCATAGCTGCCACTATATCGCCATTTTTTCTTGCAGCTCTCATACCTTCCCCTATAAAGCTGCGTTTTCTCTCACTTATAATTCCTTGCCCTATATCACCGTGTTTTCGCGTATCTCCCATAGAGTCTCCTACATCGCTGTGTTTTCGCTCACCTCTCATAGCTTCCCCTATATCGCCGTGCTTTCGTGCACCTCTCATCACTTCCCCTATATCGTCGTGTTTTCACACACCTCTCATTCCTTCACGTATTTCGAAGTGTTTTCGCGCACCTCCCATTGCTTCCCCTATAACACTGTGTTTTCGACTCCCTCTCATACCTTCCTCTAAATCGCTGTATTTTCGCGCCACTCCCATAACTTCCCCCTATCGCTGAGTTTTTGCACACCTCTCATACCTTCCCCTATATCGCTGTGTTTTTGCTCACCTCTCATAGCTTTGCCTATATCGCAGTATTCTCGCGCACATCTCATACCTTCCCCTTTTTAGGTGAGTTTTCGCTCATCTCTCATACCTTCTTCTATACCGCTGTCTTTTTGCGCACCTCTCATCGCTTCCCCTACATAGACATGTTTTCACACACCTCTCATTCCTTCCCCTATATCACTGTATTTTTGCACACCTGCCATAAATACCCCTATATCGCTGTGTTTTTGGACACCTCTCATAGTTTTCCCTACATAACCGTGTTTTCACGCACCCCTCTTACATTTCCCATCACGTGTTCTTGCGCACCTCTCATAAATTCCCCTATGTCGCTGTGTTTTCGCGCACCTCCCATTGCTTCCCCTACATCGTTGTGTTTTCGCACACCTCTCATACCTTCAAGTATATCAATGTGTTTTCACGCACCTATCGTAGCTTCCCCTAGATCGCTGTGTTTTCGCGCACCTCTCATAGCTTCCCCTATATCGATGTGTTTTTGCGCACATCAAATAGCTTCCTCTATATTGCTGTGTTTGGCGCACCTCCCATACTTTCTCCTATATCGTTGTGTTTTTGCTCATCTCTCATACCTTCTCCTACATCACCATGTTTTCGCCCGCCTCTCATTGCTTTCCTTGTATTGACCAGTTTCACGCACCTCACATTCCTTCGCGTATATCGCCGTGTTTTTGTGCACCTCTCATAACTTCCCCTATGTCACTCTGTTTTCGCGCACCTCCCATTGCTTCCCCTACATCATTGTGTTTTTGCGCACCTCTCATACCCTCAAGTATATCGATGTGTTTTCACGCACCTATCGTAGCCTCCCCAATATCGATGTGTTTTCACGCACCTCTCATAACTTCCACTATATTGCCATGTTTTCGCGCACCTCTCGTAGCTTCCCGTATATCGATGTGTTTTCATGCACATCCCATAGCTTCCCCTACATTGCTGTGTTTTGGTGCACCTTGAATACCTTCCCCTATTTCGGTTTCTTCACGCACCTCCCATAGTTTTCCATGTATTGCTGTGTTTTCGCACACATCTCATGCCTTCTGCTGTATTGCTGTGTTTTCGCACACCTCCCATAGCTTCCCCTAAAGAGCTGTGTTTTTGCGCACGTCTCAGAGCTTGCCCTATACTGCTGTGTTTTTGCGCACCTCCCCTAGCTTCCCCTATATCATTGTGATTTTGCGTACCTGTCAAACCTTCCCCTATATAACTGTGTTTTCACGCACCTTGCATACCATCCCCTATATCGCTGCGTTTTCGTGCACCTCTCATCGCTACCCATATATCGCTGTTTTTTTGCGCACATCCGATAGCTTCCCCTATATCGCTGTGTTTGGCGCACCTCCCATGCTTTCCCCTATATCGCTGTGTTTTTGCTCACCTCTCATAGCTTTGCCTATATTGCAGTGTTGGCACGCACATCTCATACCTTCCCCTTTTTAGCTGAGTTTTCGCTCATCTCTCATACCTTCTCATACATCACCGTGTGTTCGCCCACCTCTCATCGCCTTCCCTATATCGACGTGTTTTCACACACCTCTCATTCCTTCATGTATATCACCGTATTTTCGCGCACCTCCCATTGCTTCCCCTATATCGCTGTGTTTTCGCGCACCTCTCATATATTCCCCTATAGCGCCGTTTTTTCGAACACCTCCCATACATTCCCCTATAGCTCTGTGTTTTCGCACACCTCCCATACCTTCCCCTTATTGCTGAGATTTTGCACACCTCCCATAGCTTCCCCTATATCGCCGTGTTTACGCACATCTCTCATAGCTTCCCCTATATCGCTGTGTTTTCGTGCACCTCCAATAGCTTCCCCTATATCGCTGTGTTTGGCGCACCTCCCACACTTTCCCCTATTTCGCTGTGTTTTTGCTCACCTCTCATAGCTTTGCCTATATCGCAGTGTTGTCGCGCACATCTCATACCTTCCCCTTTTTAGCTGAGTTTCGCTCATCTCTCATACCTTCTCCTACATCACCGTGTTTTCGCCCACCTCTCATCGCTTTCCCTGTATCGACGTGTTTTCACACACCTCTCATTCCTTTACGTATATTGCTGTATTTTCGCGCACCTCCCATTGCTTCCCCTTTATCACTGTGTTTTCGCGCAGGTCACATACCTTCCACTATATTGCTGTGTCTTCGCGCACCTCCCATAGCTTCCCTTTTATCACTGTGTTTTCGCGCAGCTCACATAACTTCACCTATATTGCTGTGTTTTCGTGCACCTCACATGAATTACCTTATGTCGCTGTGTTTTCGGACACCTCTCATATATTCCCCTATATCGCTGTGTTTTTGCCTCCATCTCATACCTTCCCCTAAATCGCTGTGTTTTCGCACACCTCCCACACCTTCTCATTATCGCTGAATTTTTGCACACCTCCCATAGCTTCCCCTATATCGCTGTGTTTTCACGCACCTCCCATAGCTTCCCCTATATCGATGTTTTTTCGCACACCTCTCATACATTCCCCTATAGCTCTGTGCTTTCTCACACCTCTCCACACCTTCCCCTTATCGCTGAGTTTTTACACACCTCCCATAGCTTCCCCTTTGTCACTGTGTTTTCGCGCACCTCCAATAGCTTCCCCTATATCGCTGTGTTTGCACACTTCCCGTACTTTCCCCTATATCGCTGTGTTTTTGCTCACCTCTCATAGCTTTGCCTATATCGCAGTGTTGTCGCGCAGATCTCATAACTTCCCCTTTTTAGCTGAGTTTTCGCTCATCTCTCATACCTTCTCCTACATCACCGTGTTTTCGCCCACCTCTCATCGCTTTCCCTGTATCGACGTGTTACACACACCTCTCATTCCTTCACGTATACCGCTGTATTTTCGCGCACCTCCAATTGCTTCTCCTATATCACTGTGTTTTCGCGCAACTCTCATACCTTCCCGTATATTGCTGTGTTTTCGCGCACCTATCATAGCTTCCCCTATATCACCATGTTTTCGCGCACCTCTCATAGCTTCTCCTATATCTCTGTGCTTTCGCACACCTCTCATATCTTCTCCAATATCGCCGTGATTTCATGCACCTCCCATAGCTTCCACGATATTGCTGTGTTTTCGCGCACGTCCCGTAACTTCCCTTATATTGCTGTGTTTTCACTCACCTCTCATACATTCCCCTACATCACCGTGTTTTCGCTCACCTCTCATGCCTTCCCCTATATCGCTGTGTTTTTGCGCACCTGCCATAAATAACCCTATATCGCTGTGTTTTCAGACACCTCCCATAGATTTCCCTATATCACCGTGTTTTTGCGCACGTCTCATATATTCCCCTATAGCGCTGTGTTTACACGCACCTCTCATAGCTTTCCCGAAATCTCTGAGTTTTCGCCACCTCTCAAACATTCCACTATATCGCTGTGTTTTCGCGCACCTCTCGTAGTTTCCCCATATCGATGTGTTTTCGCTCATCTCTCATACCTTCTCCTACATCGCCGTATTTTCGTCCACCTGTCATCGCTTTCCCTGTATCGACCAGTGTCACACACCTCTCATACCTTCCCGTATAATGCTGTGTTTTCGCGCACAACTCATAGTTTCTCCTATATCACCATGCTTTCGAGCACCTCTCATAGCTTCCCCTATATCTCTGTGCTTTCGCGCACCTCTCACATCTTCTCCTATATCGCCGTGATTCCATGCACCTCCCATAGCTTCCATGATATTGCTGTGTTTTCGCTCACCTCTCATATCTTCCCCTACATCACCGTGTTTTTGCGCACCACTCATACCTTCCCCTATATCGCTGTGATTTTTTAAATCTCTCATAGCTTCCCCTATATCTCTGTGCTTTCGCGCACCTCTCATATCTTCTCCTATATCGACGTGTTTTCATGCACCTCCCATACATTCCACTATATCGCTGTGTTTTCGCGCACCTTTCGTAGCTTCCCTATATCAATGTGTTTTCGCGCAACTCTCATACCTTCCCCTATATCGCTGTGATTTTTTGCACCACACATAGCTTCCCCTATATCTCTGTGCTTTCGCGCACCTCTCATATCTTCTCCTATATCAACGTGTTTTCATGCACCTCCCATAGCTTCCACTATATCGCTGTGTTTTCGCGCACGTCTCATAACTTCCCTTATATTGCTGTGATTTTGCTCACCTCTCATACATTTTTCTACATCACTGTGTTTTTGCACACCTCTCATACCTTCCCCTATATCGCGGTGTTATCGCGCACCTCCGATACTTTCCCCTTATCGCTGAGTTTTTGCACACCTTCCATAGCTTCCCCCATATTGCGGTGTTTTTGGTCACCTCTCATAGCTTTGCCTATATCGCAGTATTCTCGCACCTCTCATAGCTTTGCCTATATCGCAGTATTCTCGCACACATCTCATACCTACCCCTTTTTCGCTGAGTTTTTGCTCATCTGTCATACCTCCTTCTATACCTCCGTGTTTTCGCACACCTCTCATCGCTTCCCCTATATAGATGTGTTTTCACACACTTCTCATTCCTTCCCCTATATCACTGTGTTTTCGGACACCTCTCATAGATTTCCCTATATAGCCATGTTTTTGCGCACCTCTCATACATTCCCCTACATCACCGTGTTTTTGCGCACCTCTCATAAATTCCCCTATGTCGCTGGTTTACGCGCACCTCTCATACCTTCAAGTATATCGATGTGTTTTCGCACACTTCTCATAGCTTCCCGTATATCGATGTGTTTTCATGCACATCCCATAGCTTCCCTTACATTGCTGTGTTTTTCGCACCTCGCACACCTTCCCTTATTTCGCTGTTTTTTCACGCACCTCCCATAAATACCCCTATATCGCTGTGTTTTCGGACACCTCCCATAGATTTCCCTATATCGCCGTATTTTCGTGCACCTCCATTTGCTTCACCTATATCACTGTTTTTGCGCACCTCGCATACCTTCTCCCATTGTTTCCCATGTATTGCTGTGTTTTCACGCACATCTCATACCTTCTGCTGTATTGCTGTGTTTTCGCACACCTCCCATAGCTTCCCCTATAATGCTGTATTTGGCGCACCTCCCATAGCTTCCCCTATATCGCTGTGTTTTCACGCACCTATCATAGCTTCCCCTATATCGCGGTGTTTTTGCTCACCTCTCATAGCTTTGCCTATATCGCAGTATTCTCGCTCACCTCTCATACCTTCCACTTTTTAGCTGAGTTTTCGCCCATCTCTCATACATTCTTCTATACCGCCGTGTTTTCGCCCACCTCTCATCGCTTTCCCTATATCACAGTGTTTTTGCACACCTGCCATAAATATCCCTATATCGCTGTGTTTTTGCTCACTTCTCATAGCTTTGCCTATATCGCAGTGTTGGCACGCAAATCTCATACCTTCCCCTTTTTAGCTGAGTTTTCGCTCATCTCTCATACCTTCTCCTACATCACCGTGTTTTCGCCCACTTCTCATCGCCTTCCTTATATCGACGTGTTTTCACACACCTCTCATTCCTTCACGTATATCGCCATATTTTCACGCACCGCCCATTGCTTCCCTATATATCACTGTTTTCACGCCGCTCTCATACCTTCCGCAAGATTGCTGTGTTTTCGTGCACCTCCCTTAGCTTCCCCTATATCGCTGTGTTTTCGCGCACCTCTCATATATTCCCCTATAGCGCTGTGTTTTCGCACACCTCCAATAGCTTCCCCTATATCACTGTGTTTGGCGCACCTCCCATACTTTCCCCTATATCGCTGTGTTTTTGCTCACCTCTCAGAGCTTTGCCTATATCCCATTGTTGTCGCGCACATCTCATACCTTCCCCTTTTTAGCTGAGTTTTCGCTCATCTCTCATACCTTCTCCTACATCGCAGTGTTTTCGCCCACCTCTCATCGCTTTCCCTGTATCGACCAGTTTTACACACCTCTCATACCTTCCCGTATATTGCTGTGTTTTCACGCACCACTCATAGTTTCTCCTATATCACAATGTTTTCGAGCATCTCTCATAGCTTCCCCTATATCTCTGTGCTTTCGCGCACCTCTCATATCTTCTCCTATATCGCCGTGATTCCATGCACCTCCCATAGCTTCCATGATATTGCTGTGTTTTCGCTCACCTCTCCTACATTCCCCTACATCACCGTGTTTTTGTGCACCGCTCATACCTTCCCCTATATCGCTGTGTTTTCGCGCACCTGGCATAAATACCCCTATATCGCTGTGTTTTCGGACACCTCCCATAGATTTCCCTATATCACCGGGTTTTTGCGCACCTCTCATATATT